>NC_092291.1:14390326-14452826 GCF_036320965.1 Panulirus ornatus
ACACACGTCATACTCACCAAGCGTGGCTATACGACGCTCTTAAAAATCTATAACTCTTCTTGGCAAGTACGACACGAACGCCCGGCGAATAAAAGAAAAAAAAAAAAACCTTCCTCCCTCAAAGCCTTGAATCAAGGACGTCCATCTGGTGTTTACGGACGCTGACGATGGCTGCTTTGAAAACGCTCAGTGCCAGACAGACAGACAAGACAGAACCCTTCCTCCTCCCTTTCCTCCTCCTAAGAGAGAGGCGGACCCCCGCCACAACCCACAGATATGCAGATGAGAGTAACTGTTTGAGTGGAAAGCTTGACGTTGGTGTTTTCATGGACAGACAAGCAGGAGTAGGCAAGACATGTCAAATTAATCAATTGAACAAAGAGAGAGAGATAAAAAAAACGAAACGAAAAAAAAATATATACGGGACGGGATTTAAAAGCATCCTCAGCGTGATACGGTGAACGAAATGTTACGGCAAATCAGATGTGGGTGATGGTAAGCTAAACCACTACCCACGGCTTGACGTGAAACATACCTAGAATGAGGCGTCAGCAATACTGGGAGCGTGATCAACGAAGAGGTTTACCCGCGATAGAGACGGGGTATGATGGGGTGAGTCTACAGTGTGCATTAGTGCGAGTTGTACGCTGCCAAGTTTCCGGTGTCGAGGGATTTTGTTGTGGGAGTTTAAGACGCCGTGATGGCCCGTTTCTGGGGAGTTCTTTTAACTAAGGTTTTGGTTGCGTTGGGAGTGTCAGGTGAGGATGGCAGGCGGGTGGTGCACTTGCTCAAGGAAAGTGGTTAAGTTTGTGGTCGACCTCTAAAAGTACAGTTTTATCAATGAATTTGTATCTTCTTTGGGTGAGGAGGTTGGCTGGTGGTATGAGGTTAGAAGTGCTGAACAATATCAATAATAATAATGATAATAAATATAATGATAATAATAATAATAATTCTATTGCGATAATGAAATGGCGCTGTCGAGAATTACGATAATAGGAATGAATGCAACGATGAAAATAATTAATGATAATAATAATGATTTATATGAAGCGAAAGCTTAAAAACCTGTTTCTAAGAGACGGGCGAGATGTGAAAACCTTTCCGCCTGGGAAAATCTAAAATTCTAGGAAAACGTTCTAAAGATTAATTTGGTAAATTCCACTGGAACTGAAAAGCAAGGATTAGCGAGGCTTTAAGGGCAAGAAATCACACCCACACACACACATTCTCTCTCTCTCTCTCTCTCTCTCTATATATATATATATATATATATATATATATATATATATATATATATATATATATATATATATATATATATACGACGTCTCTACCAAGTAAGGCAAGGTGACCCACCCAGGGCCTGGAGCCTCCATGTTATAAACATGTCACTATCATTTTTATCAGCCTTGTGACCTTCACCTCTGACCCACGTTCACCAAGCTCCACTGGGTTTGATGTTAATGGAAAACCCTGTTAAGTAGGAGAGATTATCATTCGCATGAGTAACTGACTTATCACTATCAACTTTATTACATATTCATTATCATCACTATCGTCATTATCAACATTATCGTTATTAGTGTAACATTTTGTTTTATTTTTTCTAATTATCATTACATAATTCTCCTCCATTTTCTAATTATCATTACATAATTCTCCTCCATTTTTTAATTATCAATATATAATTCTCCTCCATTTTCTAATTATCATTACATAATTCTCCTCCATTTTCTAATTATCATTACACAATTCCCCTCCATTTTCTAATTATCATAACATAATTCTCCTCCATTTTCTAATCATCATTATAATCATTATCATTATAATGTTCATAACCAAAAAATGCATTAATAAGGATGGTAACAATACTGATACTGATGAAACGGTATCAATAATTATCATTATTATATGCTTTTGTTTATACGTCAACACCCCCCCATAACACCAGGCCCGTATCACATAACACCAGGCCTGTATCACATAACACCAGGCCCGTATCACATAACACCAGGCCCGTATCACATAACACCAGGCACGTATCACATAACACCAGGCCTGTATCACATAACACCAGGCCCGTATCACATAACACCAGGCCCGTATCACATAACACCAGGCCCGTATCAACCCATAACACTGGGTTTGTATCACTCAGGAAAACTACGCATCTATCAACCACATAACACCAGGTCCCTATCACATAACGAGAGGTTTCTGTCGCGCCCACACAACACTTGGTCTCCATCCCTCCATGATACCTTCTTCCGTCACATAATACCAGCAAATCACACTATACTACCATCAATCACTCTATAATACCTCAGTCTTTATCACACTATACCACCAGGTTTGTATCACTCACACCCACGACTGGGATATCATAAGTATTCACACACACACACACACACACACACACACATATTCTACATCACATGGGACATTCAACAGTCGTCTATCTACTTGCTAAGATAGTCGGTCAGACACACACACACACACACACACACACACACACACACACACACATATTCTACATCACAAGGGACATTCAACAGTCGTCTATCTACTTACTAAGATAGTCGGTCAGACACACAGACACACATATTCTACAGCACAAGGGACATTCAATAGTCGTCTATCTACTTGCTAAGATATTCGGTCGGTCGGGGAGTGAGTCGTCGATAGGCTATGACTGTGCTCAGCCGGGACGTCAGAAGGATGGGTTGTGGTAACTGGCTTGCGGGGCTTTTCGACCTATCGTCAGCAGCGTCATCGAGCGGCGTCGGGCATCCAGCACCTCGTGAAGACCCGGGTGGCAGCACCTCTTCTCCCTGGTGTTGTGGGTCATTACGAGAACCACGCAGTCCGCACACCCACTACACACGTACGGCGGTCTTCTGGCACTCAGTCAAAGAGGCCGATCTGGTCAGCGGGTTACTCCCATGTAAGCAAGCTGGTGCATCTACACACCAGTCTGTAAACATCAATGTAAGCAAGCTGGTGCATTTACACACCAGTCTGTAAACATCATTCACACAGCGACATCATTGACACTGCCAAGGGGTGAATTTAGGAACGATGATTACCCTAAGATTATAATCTAAAGGATGAGAAAGTTTCTTCTGTTGCTTTTAAATAATACCTTTAGAAAGCCGAGCCTTTGCAACGCACTTTATAATTTTCCACTTAGCCTGGCCGGTGATTGCGGACAAATCGTGATATTCAAAAGATCAAAACACTTCAAATTCCTGGTGGAAAATGAGGTGGACTGGGACGTCTTAAAAAAAAAATCAAAAATAAAGGAAAGATATTTCGAACCACAGGACGTGTTGGAGAGGTGGAGGCGTGTGTGTTAGTGTGAGCCACAGGACGTGGTGGAGAGGTGGAGGTGTGTGTGTGAGTGTGAACCACAGGACGTGTTGGAGAGGTGGAGGCGTGTGTGTTAGTGTGAGCCACAGGACGTGGTGGAGAAGTGGAGGCGTGTGTGTGAGTGTTGGAGTTGCAGGAGGCTTTAAATGGGTGAAGGCGTGGATGTTAATGCCCCTTTTGGTGCACCCCAAACAGGTTTTAACTGTTCTCCTTTTTAAAAAATCATCTCTACACAAGTTTAACGTAAACCAAAACGTCTTAAGATTTTTTGTTTTTTCAAAGTAGCGTAAACAGACGGAAGAAACAAGTATATATATTTTCGAGTGGGTTATGAGAATAGTTCATCTCTTTCATTACGTGATATGGAAGTAGGTAGACAGAAAAAAAAAAGAGAGATAGTGGGAGAGACGTAAAGACAGACTTGCAGAGAGAGAGAGAGAGAGAGAGAGAGAGAGAGAGAGAGAGAGAGAGAGAGAGAGAGAGAGAGAGAGAGAGAAACGGAACCATTTCTCACGTGTTGCTTCGTGGCACCACCTCCGCCGCAGGTTGCCAGAGACTGCCTGCCCAGTGCACTGACCTCTGACTCAGCAGCCGCCACAGAGACTGGCCCGCCCGGGCCGCTGGGCGCTGCCAGGAGGTAGTGTGTGTGTGTGTGTGTGTGTGTGACCCGGGGCTCACCTTGACCATGGTAAGCTAACGAGTCGGACTGCGCCGGTGACAAGGGGCCGGCATATGACAGGGATGACGAGCCACTGAACCCCACGTAATGACGAAATGTGTTGGACATATCTTCAGTGGCTCCCTCAAGGCTGACATGCGTGGTGTTGAGGACGAGTCAGAAGACCTGAGGATGACCTCAGGGGAAGCCAAGGGTGACATAAAAGTGTGTGGACGATGATCCTTTCCGAGAACCTCGAAGGAGCTCCTAAAAAGTGTTGGACAACTGACATTCAACCCGGCTTGAAAAATGACTTAAGGATGACTTTGAGAATTGCCCCCTTTTGTCCCCTTTATGCCACAGAAGGTAGGAAGGTCTTCTGCCACACCGTCTGCGCACCACACCCTTGTTCATCTGAGGGCGCGCCACCGCACCGAGGGGAGGCGGGACGTGAAGACAAACGCCCGCACGACGCGAACGCACGAAACAAGACGAGAACGGAGAGCCAACCCCGAAGACGATTTCAGGACGTTCACTCCAGCAGGCGACTTCGAGGTGCGGCGGCGGCTCCGCCGCCACAACAGCCCAGCTTGAGCTCGGTCTTCGCCTGGACTACATCCACGGTGACTGGCATCCTCCTCGACAAGGCCGCAGGGGGCGCGTGTTCCACCACACAAACACTCGCCCCCAATCAAGAGGGATAACCATACAGCTAGTAGGCTCTCTCTCTCTCTCTCTCTCTCTCTCTCTCTCTCTCTCTCTCTCTCTCTCTCTCTCTCTCTCTCTCTCTCTCTCGTGGAACACGCTGATATAATCGCGACGGAGGAGAGTGTTCCTAAAAAAAAAAGCCTAGTATCAGTGACCCAACGTCAGCTGGGGGCCTGACTTATGAGGAGACGTTTTCCAGACGTCCCGACGCAGTGTCACACCTCCTGAGACGCCAACAGCGTCGGTGACCTGGGGGGGACACCTCACACTCAGGGTATCGAACACTTTACGACCTCTGGTCCAAGACATCTCTGATCATGACGTGAAGCTATTCACAAAGGTTACCAGATAGAAAGGAAAGAGTTACACAGATGCAGAGAGAGAGAGAGAGAGAGAGAGAGAGAGAGAGAGAGAGAGAGAGAGAGAGAGAGAGAGAGAGAGAGAGAGAGAGAGAGAAGAGAGAGACTCTCAGCAGGAAGATCCACCATTGTCAGCTCCACCCATTATGACAGTGAACGAAGGGAGCGTCATCGACAATCAGCTGCGACAGCCCCCCCCTGACGAACTGCCTGCCACACCACGGCTGTGAACCCTACACACACACACACACACACACACACAAACACACACACACACACACACACACACACACACACACACACACATACACACCTTCCTCCTGGGTTTCACGTCCCACCCGGGTCATCAACCACTTCTTTCTTTGCTCTACTGGAATCGAGGGATAGCGTACCCACAGAGTGAACCCCTGAGCTCCTAATCGTACAGAGTACCTGGTTAAGGAAGAGGCTCCAAAAGAGGGAGTAAATGTGGACTAACGTAGACGGGAGACTATTATGAACCGAGAAGATCGTCCGGATAATGACAACCTCAGATTTTCCCAAAGCTTGAGTGACGGCCAGAGTCATCCAGGGTTTTGTTAACTCTACACAGAGGACGCTACAACCCACAGTGTTATCTGATGAGGTGGGAGGAATGAAAGGGTAAAGAGATCGAGGAGGCGAGGTCCAACAAGCAATGCCAAGAGGCCAAGGAGAGGAGAGGCGAAACATTTCAGCAGTGTGTCAGAGAGGAGAAAAGAAAACGAGGGATGAATATACTACAGCGTAAAGAATGAGAATGAAAATAACAACAACAACAACAAAAAGAAAGCGTTGCGCTGGCTCTAGCGATCAACTGAACCTGTTCCATGAATATATTAGGAGTAAATTGTTAGATATGGATCGGTTAATTAGATATAATAGTTCAAAAAGGCAGGATTTCTGAGGCAGTGAAGGACAGGCGGGAAGAAACGAAAGATAAAATTTCAGTGTATTTAGTGTCGAGGATACGAACCCACTCGTCCCTCAGTGCTGTCTCACTGGCAAGGATGTCCGGACACAGGGACCACTAACATCATGGGAAGAGGTGTGTGAAGACTCATCAAGAACCAAGACCAATCTAAGACACAAACAAGACCATTCTAAGACACAAACAAGACCAATCTAAGACAAACAAGACCAATCTAAGACACAAACAGGACCAATCCAAGACACAAACAAGACCAATCTCAGATACAAACAGGACCAATCCAAGACACAAACAGGACCAATCCAAGACACAAACAAGACCAATCTAAGACACAAACAGGACCAATCTAAGACACAAACAAGACCAATCTAAGATACAAACAGGACCAATCTAAGACACAAACAAGACCAATCTAAGACACAATGATCCAACTGGATTCATCCCTCCATACTTTACGAGTTTGCCGACACTCTTAAGAGTATATTGGGAAAATTCTTCAGAGAATCACAAGATCTTAAAAGGACAGAGGAGAGCCAACATCGTGCTGATCTTTAAGAAAGTCGACAGGGACATAGCCCTGAACTCTTGGGCGAAATCACAAGGATGTGAACCTGAAAAGTGATGGGATAGACAACAGGCAAAGAAACTGATGATGACATGGGGAGTAAAACATGCTTGGATGTTGGGCAAGCCGGTTGTAACGGCTGGAGGTCATGCAATACCAGTCTAACGGATATATGTATGACAAAATAATTCAAAGTGAGAAAACTATGTGTTTCAGACGGCCGGGAAGTATTCTGACACTGCTTCCAACAAGACGTGGATGGGAATAAAATCCCATTAGCATTAACACGTCGAATGCTCACACAAACCTGGAAAAAAACAGTATGATTCATATGGTAGAGACAGGTGACACACGCTGAGCCAAAGCATCCAGTGGCGTTCCACAGGGTTCTGCTCTGGGTCCGCTGTTATTCCTGATGCAGGTGACTTGCCAGGAGGGATCGAACATCGAGTCTGAGGGCGATGCCAAGCTTACGAGAAAAGTACGGCGACTGCCACCGCGCACAAGGAGGCCTGGGCAGGATTGCAGAACTGGTCGCATGCATGGCCAATAAATAAAGAGTGAAGAAGATGGGGAACAATGAAACCAGTCCGGATAATGTCTCCAGCCTAGCTAGCCGCCCACGAGAGGGTTTCCACCGACCAGAACGATCCAGAAGTACCAGAGAACCGTGGGGGAGGCAAACCACACCTTTCCAACTGTTAGAAGCAATGGTAACCATGATGACGAGATTGTCAAGAAGATATCCAATGCCTCTATCGACATCACAAAGTACCCACCACCAGTGCCGTCCCAGCACTTGAGGAAGCAAGCTAGTAGAGGGAATCCAAAGGCAGCATTACAAGAACTGTACCTAAGGGATCTGAGCTACACAGGCAGGAGGTCAGCATATCTGGATCTACCCTACATGAGGAGGACGAAAAGTTATGAGGAGATAACATCTCGTTCTCCAAGTTCCTCACTGGATTCGATGGTGCTGATGAGTAAGTCTTCGAACGGTAATCAAGGTCCTTCCTCATAAACACAGTAGGTGATTAGGCGCCAACCCCACACACACACACACACACGTACGTACGTATATAACACAACAGGCGTGCGGCCAACGCCTTGGGACGGGAGAATAACTCATCGTGTGTTGTGTTCCTCCTCACAGATATGAGGTCTGCTTATGGCATGGCAGCAGCTCGCTGCTCTGCATCACAATCCTAGCTCATTACTGGAGCGCAGTGGCTGCCCGTGTACCGCCTTGGGGTTGGGGAGGGTTGGGCAGGAGGACACGGGAAGATATGAAAGTATATCAAAAGTATAAACTGGACGGAAAGTAGGAATTTACGTCATCAGAAGCATAGTTTCTACGGAAGCTTCGATTCCAGAAAAGCTTAGGTTCTTCCAGAAACTCAGGGTCTTCAGACACGTAACGTTCCCCAGATGCCTTACGTTCCCTGGAACCTTAAGTCTCTCTGGAAGCTTACGTTCACCAAAAGTATAAGCTTTCCAGAAGCACAGGTTCTTCAGATGTTCAGCATTTTCAAAAGCTTAGTTTCCCCAGAGGCTTGTGTTTTTGCAGAGGCAGCCTTGGGGGTCAAAGCTTAAGCTATTTGCCCTCCAACTGACTGGGGTCGCCGAGCGAGTCAAACTTCTTAGGTCGGCTACCTTGTCCCGGTGGTGGACACGGGGATGTAACACGACCTGCTGGCGGCCGTCTGGAATCGAACATCGAGAGCACACACACGCACACACACACACACACACACACACACACACACACTGCCCGTGTACATCAAGAAGCGCATCGAAGGGCGTCCCTCCACTCTCAACCATAACTTAAAAGATGATATTATATATATATATATATATATATATATATATATATATATATATATATATATATATATATATATATATATATATAGGGTGGTAGCGTAATACATTGTAAATGGAGTACGCACTTTACAATAAGCATGACACACACACACACACACACCGACACACACAAAACCAAATGCAAAGTGCTTGGTAATGGCACCCAAAGAAATGAGGCCAGACATTGACTATCATCTCGTTACAAGCAAATTACAGTCGTCTACGTGTGAGTGGAACGCTAGAGGTTGACGTGCCACCTCGTCTACGACTGGGAGAACCGCTAGGAGTGTAAAGGCGGTGAACTACATACGCTGGTCGGTGTCGAAATTGCCCTCAAAGTACACGGACAAGGACGTGTTCAGAATTTACAACTTGCATTAGAGCAAATTAGAGTACGTATCGCCACTTCATCCTCCCCACTTGGAAGTAAATCTATACGTCTGGTGGTCAAGGTGCAACGACGACCTACGAAGCACACTGCTTAAATGGAGAGAGTGGTATCTACATCACGAGAAGAGAGCAGCCACAGATTTGGCATCATTAGATGAAAATATAAAGGACAAGGGAACTCGATTATATCTTTCACGGTCCAGATTTATTATGGCTTATAAACAGCATTCTTTTTATTTTTCTTGTTTTGGAAACAGAGAAGAACCAGTTGCAAGGCAGACGCAGCAGGAGGAGAGGGAGGGAAGGAGAAAAGTACGAGAAGATGTTAAGGAGAAGTTTGTGAGTGCTGTGCAGAGCAAGAAGTAGAATACATGGGGGTGTCCCTACAGTTGAAATCGCTCACCCGGTAGGTAAAAAGAGCCAGTTACACACACACACACACACACGCGCGCGCGCACACACTTACATACACAACACACACACACACACACACACGCGCGCGCACACACTTACATACACAACACACACACACATGTACAAGTCGTAGGTACAGGATTCCACAGTGGTGTTGATGACGCATGATTCCTATACACGGGATTTTCACGAGCCGGAACAAACGCACGAAAATAACACTGGAAAGGAGCACCAATCAGGACGTGGGACGTGAGGCAGGGCGACACGCACTCCTCCTCCAGAGAGAGATGGTAAGAGCGCCGATAATAAGAGGCGTCCTCCCACCGTACAAAAAAAAAGAGAAGACATAAAGAGAGAGAGAGAGAGAGAGAAAATCTAGATATCCTCCTCAGAGGGCACAGAATGTCGCGGAGACGCGCGAGTTCTTCAAAAGAGTGTATACACCATACAATTTGCTGTACCACAATGTCACCTGACATGCTACAGTCAGAGGGACCGATACCCCCCACACACACCCCCCCGCCGCCGCCCAATCTTCACGGGTTCTTCTTACCTTCGTAGGGAGGAGCATGGGTCGATCAAGGGTATCCCATCTCGGACGCCAACCGCAAAGGGTGATCCTCTGTAATGCTCGGGGGGTCGGGCTGTGTGGTAAATGGAGACGATAAAAAGATGGCGGAGGAAGCCACCACACTCGGGGGAAAAAAAAAGGGGGTGGGGAGACGTAATCGTGGAAGCCAGACGGAGCTAAATGGTTTCTTAGGGAACGTTAAATATACAAAATGGAGGACCTGAGGCCATAATACAGATTACTTATGGAAGATCCGGGGAAACTAGATGATGATGATAAAGGGACGTGGGGCAACGTGTGCTGCAAATACAGAGAGGAAGTTTATATATATATATATATATATATATATATATATATATATATATATATATATATATATATATATATATATATATATATATTTATATGTGTGTGTGTGTGTGTGTGTGTGTGTGTGGGGTTCCATAAATGATGTCAAAAAGCCACAGAGCTCAGAGATGCTCGGCGGAGGAGGTACAATCGCCAAATACACCCAACCACCGTCTGGAAAGTGCTACTAGAGCGAGGGCGCGAGCACAGCAACACAAAGAGGAACGGGGAGCGAAAGAGCAATAATGTCGGCAAGGCAAGGGAGGCAATCCCCCCAAAAAAAAGTCTCCATAAATTCGTAATAGAGCAATTTGTGTATGAAATAATCAGGCACCTGGATTCATGAGGAAAGAGTCGTAGAGGATTCTGTAAAGCAATGCGAAGAGACGAACAACAGGCTCGAAAGTTCCTGCACTGCAGGAGACACTGTAATCCCACAATCAAAGATATAAATGGGGGAGGAGGTCCCGGAAAGCAGTGAAATGTCGCGATATGGACTGGGCAGATTTCTCAAGAGCCTTAATATCCATATCAAGTTCATGGCTCTCAGGGAAACTTTCCCTGTGGGTGTTGAGGAATACGTGCAGATCCGCTTGGCAGGGCGCGTGTGGTTGTGTTCAACATTTCGCTGGTGAAGAATGAAGCGCAAGGGAGTGGAGAGGGGCAAACAACACACACACACACACACACACGCGCGTGGTCTTTGAGGATGGAGGTGGTGAAGTTGCGCTACAGGGACCAATCTCTTCAGCGACCACGGTCTGTAAAGCATCGGAGAAGATGGTCGGAAGGCAAACGAGTGACTGCTCGCGACGGAGAAAATACCAAAGCGACAGACGACACGGAGTCAGGGGAAAGGAAGTCATGGTCAACGAACCTGACAGACATCCATGGATGAGAGAGAGAGAGAGAGAGAGAGAGAGAGAGAGAGAGAGAGAGAGAGAGAGAGAGAGAGAGAGAGAATCATGACTCTCTCTACCTGCTAATACCACCGTCCGTTCCTCCATCACGTTACATAACATCCTTATCATCCAAGTCATCTTCAAACAAGCCGAGATCTCCGTTCGCTCACACATCTCAAAATCCAATCCGGTGCATACACATGGACACACACACACACACACACACACACACTCACACACACACACACACATTCTACGTCAGAGAAAAATGTACTTGTTAATAAAAAAAATAAGAAAAGAAAAAACAAGACTGACCCAGGATGGTTCCTTAAATAAAAAATTGGCTTCACTTTTTGAACTTCATTTGACCTGAGACATGCGCAAGGTACTTCCTTCCCTGATCGACCCTCGTAGGCAAAAGCTGTACCCCACCGCACCGCCCCCCACCTAGCACCTCAACAACACTCATTTTCTATAGATGTAAGAACACGGCATTATCCAAACATGAGAGTTTTTCGTTTATTTTTTTTTTAAATTATCATTTTTCTTACCTGCGTACACACGGTGAGTATACTGTGGGAGGACAGTGAACTTAAATCAGAAAATGACGACCCTCAAAGTACAGAGGGGAGACTCGAACGCTTTCCGGAGGGTGGTTGGCAACTTGTGCGGCCGATCGTAACACTCACGGCCGTAAATCACTCTTAAATGATATCTCAGACCGTGAGGCCGGTTAACGGTGGATCATGAGGTAATAAAAGTGGAGGGAGAGAGAGAGAGAGAGAGAGAGAGAGAGAGAGAGAGAGAGAGAGAGAGAGAGAGAGAGAGAGAGAGAGAGAGAGGCGTGCCGCTCTCATTTCCGTCTCATAAACTATACGCCTATTACGTTTTTTTTTTTCAGGTCGCCCATTGCGGTTCTTGTGGTCGCCTATTACGGTTTTGTTGGAAACCCGGGAAAACACTGATGGAGTTCCGCCTCTATGACAAGTTAACAAGGTCACAAAGATTGATCTAGTCTTTGTGTCTTTTACGGGTTGAAGATATTCTGAAAGTTCATGGATGACAGGGGTTGGAATATATATATATATATATATATATATATATATATATATATATATATATATATATATATATATATATATATATTCCTATGAGTCCACGGGGAAAATGAAACACGAAAAGTTCCCAAGTGCACTTTCGTGTAATAATCACATCATCAGGGGAGACACCAAAGAGAAATATAACAGTCAGTTGATATACATCGAAGAGAGGAAGCTAGGACGCCATTTGGTAAACATGTGATTGTCACATGTGTATGTGTGTGTGTGTGTGTGTATGTGTGTGTGTGTGTGTGTGTGTGTGTGTATTCGTCAAGAATTCTAATTATAACCATAAACCCAAGATTTCTTTTCCGGAGCTCCTCTGCACTTTCGAGGCTGCGTTACATCCAATAGCAGGGAAATGAGCGACTCTCTCTAGGAATAAGAAACTCCAACGTGAGACTTTTACTTACCTACTTTGTCATCCACTGGCGATGATAAGACCACCCGAGAGAGAGAGAGAGAGAGAGAGAGAGAGAGAGAGAGAGAGAGAGAGAGAGAGAGAGAGAGAGAGAGAGAGAGAGATCAAGCCAGGTCAGTATAGACCTAAGAGAACCTTGGGAGTCAGCGAGAAAGCCTCCCCCCAAAAGAAAGTTAATGGTCAACGGCGCCACCTGATGAGATCGATAAGAACCACTATTTTTCCTTTTTCCTAATTTTTTTTTTCTTCTCGCCCTCACGAAAATTTATTTCCCCTCCTCCCCCCCGAAGGGTAATAATAAGATCAGGTGCTCACGAGACGCACAGACTGTTCAATGGTTCACTGTAACCCTCCCATTTGTCGAGTAAATCTCCCCGAGTTATACTGACCATCACTAATGTAACCCGTCTTTATGCCGTGACATACACAGCTTGTATTATTTGCATGCTCGGATACCATTACCCTGGGAGTTCCCCGGGTATGAACTCTTCTCGCGTGGGATAAAAAATGAAAAAAAAAAAAAGGCGGAAAATATTACATCCGTGTTCAACAAAACAGCTGGATACGAGCCATGTCCCTCTCCCTCTCTTTCTGTGGTGAGCGCTACGCTCTCCCCCTTTCTTTACCCGCCCCATATCTCAACTCCTTATACGTGTGTGTGTGTGTGTGTGTGTGTGTCTGTGTGCGCGCGATGTGAAGAGACTCAATTACCAACTTCGAAGTAGGAAGGATTCTCCTCGGCGCGCCCTTGGGATCCCGAGGTCAGGTTATCTAAATCAAACTCATTTCATAACAATTCCTGTAGTGACTATCTGGCCGCTGGGGGAAGACAATGACCCCTTTTGTGACCTCTGGAATCCTCTTTTGCGCTACCGCCTACAGGATAGGGGGGTGGGGGGGGTGCACGATGAAACTGGCCGGTCATAACGGCAGAAATCGATTCGAACCTGATGAAAATGGGTTGAGAGGACTTGAGAAATAATGGAGGACAGAAGGAGCACCTGGGATGCCTCAAGGCGCTCTCCTCCTCCTCCTCCTCCTACTCCTCCTCCTCCGAGACTACCCATCTACTTAGGGCCTCGTCGATCTCTCACCTGTCGAAGACTATGACAAAACACCCATTTTTTTTTTTTTCTTTTTTATATACGTTTGAGAAGACCTTGAACTTCGGCTTGGACGGCTGCCGCTGGATAAAAGCAAGAACTCCTTGTTTTCGACTCGGTGGGAACACTTGGGGACCCACACTGCCGCCCAAGACTACTATCCCTGCATTCTTGTCCTCCTTCGCTGTAGCCTCCAGCGGACCCGGTGTCTTGAAATGCTGCCACAAGCCCTGCGGAGCTCCAAGGGTTAATAACGAGCCCAGTTCATCATCTCTTGCGTCGATGTGGTGGGATACTCCCTGCAGGTCATTCATCCACGCCTGGTTCTTCGCCGACCCACAGGCCAACCCCAGCTGGGACAGAAGAACTTATCTGCTCCCCATGATGAGGACTGGCTCTACAAAGCTGCGAAAGGTCATACCATCACCCATACAGCTTGCTAGTAGCTGCCCTATTGACTCACTCCTTCGTAGCTCCGTCTCGACCCTATGTGGTCAGTCACCTTTCCCCCTTTCTTGGCATCCCTCAGTGGCAAAGAGAGGTGTGTGCCTCACCAGGACGATCGACTTGGCTGGAACTGGAAGAGTCTTCTGTGGTGGTGTGCCACCAGACGCACCCAGATGAACGACACTACCTCACGATACACCTCACTCGAGCCACATTTCCAGCTGGATGAAGATCCTAGGTCCTCAGACCTGGTGTAAGCCTCAAGTGACCTGACGCGGCCAGCCAACTAGCGTAGGACTAGAGCTATGCTTCCAACTTTGCCGATACATATCTGGAAAAGAACTCGGAATATCCAGACTTCATGGAAGGGCAAAAGATTCTGGAACCAAACTCCCTTTTTTTTTCGGTTCCAAATGCTTTGGAGACGCCGTGACTTTTGAAGAGGAGCAGGAGTGCTATTCACTTTCGTGATGACCTTGGTTCTCGGACTGTTAGAATTCAGCCATGACGCCATTGCGGCCAACTTTCTGTTTCAGCGCCTCAGCACAGTTTTTAAGCGAGGACTGTGCAAGCTGCTGCGTTATCGGTTCATATCCCTTTTCCAAGATGGTGGAGAATGTTGAAGAAGCGTAATTTAAACTCATCTTGAAATATCATTTTTATTGATATATATATATATATATATATATATATATATATATATATATATATATATATATATATATATATATATATATATATATATATATCGAGAGATATCATTAAACAAGACTAAGGGGGTGGTAGAAACAAAAGAATACTTTACTCAGCGGTCGAATAAGAACTTTGCATGCTTAATTTTTGTTCATTTCCCTGAGGCTAATAGGCTCCTTGTAATTACCCAAGAGATCGTGTGTGTGTGTGTGTGTGTGTGTGTGTGTGTGTGTGTGTGTGTGTGTGTGTGTGCGTGGAGATCCATCGATCATGGAAGCAGTCACTTGAGAAATGTAAAACACGATATTTCTTTTTTCTTCCACGGTCAAGACCTCCACCTTTCTTTCTCTCCCTCCCTCCCTCCCTCCCTCTCTCTCTCTCTCTCTCTCTCTCTCTCTCTCTCTCGAGAGAGAGAGAGAGAGAGAGAGAGAGAGAATAATCATGCTCGGTCACGGAAGCAAGATAATCAATCTGTCGTCTGTTCACTTCCCACGTGAGTATTGTCATGACCGACCATCTGTCATGCGTTACGCTGATTGCTTTAAGTAGAAGCTATATATATATATATATATATATATATATATATATATATATATATATATATATATATATATATATCCTTATCCCCTCCTCAGATACTGGCTACAGATGGCACCATCTACGTGGTGGTTGTGGCGTGGGCCTGTAGCACATGACGGAAGACCGCCAGCACCACCACTGTCGTCAGCATCTGTCCTCCTCCTCCTCCTCCTCCTCTTCCTCCTTCTGCGTCCTGCTGCAACGGGAACCCCTGCTTCATATTCTGCTCCAGCGACCAACAAGGGTCAGCAACTCTGCAGGAATTCCGAGGCAAACTAATCTAAGGAACTCACACTCGTAATTAAGTTTTAATCCTTTGAACACGTCGGTACGGCCTTTGAGCACGTTGGTGCGGCCTTTGAGCACGTCGGTACAGCCTCTGAGCACGTCGGTGCGGCCTTTGAGCACGTCGGTACGGCCTTGGAGCACGTCGGTGCGGCCTTTGAGCACGACGGCCCGGCCTTTGAGCAACGACGGCACGGCCCCTTGAACACGACGGTTCGACCCTTGAGAGAGAGAGGTAAGCTATATCGAAGCAGTTCTCTGTCCGAAGGGCGTTGAGAAATCTACTCTTAAAGCAGCCTTCATCTTCCCGCGCGCGCCCCCAACAGACTTTCTAAGATGCTACATGAACCAACCATTCAGCTTGATGGGGCCGGACCTAACACTCGTCGGTCTTAATAATCAGACCGTAGCGTTCACGGTATATCGTCTGTGACATCCAAAAGTGACAGATTCCTTGTTCTCATCGATGCAAGTACGAGAGCGATTTTTTTTTTGTGTTGTGTGGTCTTTGTGCTGAGCGTAGCAGAGGAAGCCTTGTGGTGGCTGCAGACAGAGCGACAGAAGAACCGGCGAGGTGAGGAAGACTGGGGATCTTATCTTTAGACCTAAAACGACCCACTAATTGTATTGGCGCCGGTAAAAAGTGGTCTTATCCGCCCTGCACTGTAATGAGCCTTGATAGATTCTCTTCACCACACACTTCGCACTGATCACAATTACATCACATAATTCTTTACATCTCATCAGATTAACATCCTTTCTTACGACTGTGTGTTTTCTCCTCAATTCAAACATGTTCCCAATGTTACATATCTCTCTCATCACACAATAGATTCTTGGCCATTTTTTTTTGTTCTCTTTTTCTTTGCCATTAATAGTTATCTAAACAGGATATGCTCGTAACTGTAATGTAAAACATGACGAACAAAGGAAGACATCTGTAAACCTGGAGCCAAGCATGAAGGATGTTAAGTCACCCTCCTCTCACACGGACCCATTCTTGCTCTCCTCTCCCACCCCACTTCTACCCAGTCTCTCTCTCCCTCTCTGCTTGCGAGGTTCATCCGGGCGTGAGACGTCCTGTGTGAGGGAGGAGGTCGTGAGATGTCTCTCTCTCTCTCTCTCTCTCTCTCTCTCTCTCTCTCTCTCTCTCTCTCTCTCTCTCTCTCTCTCTCAGAGTCCAAGCCTTCCCCGGGAATCCCACCCCCTGGACTCCTCCTCCTCCTCCTCACAGTCGACCTTGGAGGGCGGCGGTCAGTCATTCAGGACTCTGAAGGTAACGGTGGTTTCAGAAGCCAGCTAGCCAGCCAGCCAGTCCGACAAAGCTTCATCCTTCGTGACCTCTGTAATCCTTTATATTTTTATTTTTTGTGTGCTACCGCTCACAGCACGAGCGTGGTGTGTGTGTGTGTGTGTGTGTGTGTGTTTGTGTGTGTGTGTTTGTGTGTGTGTGTGTGTGTGTGTGTGTGTGTGTGTGTGTGTGTGTGTGTGTGTGTGTGTGTGTGTGTGTGTGTGTGCTACAGCGAAGTAGCCGCTGAAAGGCTGGCACACATCAATTGGATGGTGTTATGGGCATCGTTTCCTGGCCATTTGATAGAGGACATGTTTGTGATAACTGCTGCTGTCTGTTGCTCCTCTTCTGTTAGTCTTGGATTTATTCGCGTCGCTGTGCTTGTGATTCTCAACTGTTTGTAACTTTGCTGTTGGTCTTATTCCTGTTTGAAGCGTCTACTGTTACCAACAAGCCATCTCTTTTGCATCGACTGTCTAATTCTCTGATACTGTTTAATTCAACCTTCCAGGTACACTCAACACACTTATACCTCTGCAGTTTGGACACTCACCTCTAACCCCTTTACCTTCATACAGTGGTACTATCCATGCATTCCGCGAATCCTCAGGCATATCACCGTGATACATGCATACAGTGAATATCCTTACCAACCAGTCAACAACGCAGTCATCCCCTTTCTTAGTAAATTCAACTGCAATACCATCCACTCAGGCCGCCTTGCCGCATTTCTTCTTGCGCAAGGCTTTCATCACCTCTTCTCTCTTCATGAAACCACTCACCATGACTCTCTCACTTCGCATACCACCCCGACCAAAACACCCTACGTTTGCCACTCTTATCATCAATCACATTTGACAATCTATCAAAATACTCACTACATCTCACTTCATCACTACCTGTTATCACTACCCCTTTCGTCCCCTTCAGTGATGTTCCTATTTGTTCTCTTGTCTTTCGCACACTGTTTGCCTCCTATCAAAACATCTTTTTATTCGCCCTAAAGCTTAATGATACTCTCTCATCCCAACTTTCCTTTGCCCTCTTTTTCAACCCATGCACCTTCCTCTTGATCTAGTGCCGCTTTCTCTTATGCATCTCCCAGTCATTTGTACTCCTTCCCTGTAAGTAACGCCCAAACTCTTCTCTTTTCTCTTTTGCAAGCAACTCTACTTCATCCCACCACTCAGTACCCTTTCTTATCTGCCCACTTCCCACCTATCGCCTGCCACATGCATCTCATGCACATACCACAACTGCTTCCCTACATACCTTCCACTTCCCTCAATTCATTTGCTCTCCTGGTATTTCTTCATACAAGTCTCCTTTTCAAGTTCACTTACTCTCACCACTTTCTTCTCCCCGACACTGTTTCCTATTTTTCGAAGACCTCTACAAATCTTCACCTTCGCCTCCACAAGACAGTGATCAGACATCCCGCCGGCCGTACTTCTCAACACATTCAAATCCAAAAGTCTCTCTTTTACACGCCTATCAATTTACATGTAACCTAACTGTGCCCGGTGACCATCTCTCGCTCTTACATACGTACATTTGTGCATGTTTCACTCATCTAATCCGGTATTCTCAATCACAAGTAACTGTCAGCACACAAGCCCACAAGCTCTTCCTACTCCCTGAGCACTGTGCCTTCCTAGATAAGACATTCTGAGCAACATTCCAAGCGACTTGTCAAGCGCATCTACACAGTTTTCCAGCATATATGGACAAAACGTGCGTGCGTGCGTGCGTGGTGTGTGTGTGTGTGTGTGTGTGTGTGTGTGTGTGTGTGTAGTTATCTATTGGTCATTACCTTTTTGAACTGTACACTTCTCTGTGCTGTTCAGATTCATAATATCCTAATTCAGTTTATTCCATTCATCCACTACCCTCATACTAGACAGGTTTCGTTGTATCTTTTCTGACAAGTGTCCCATCCTTGTTGCCCTCCTCTGGACCTTCTCTATTAGCTCTTTGTGCTTCTTTTGGTGCGTGCGATGACCAAACCTGAGAAGCATATTCTAGTTTCGGTCTGACGTACGAATGTGAACAGCTTGTTGGATCGTACCTTTACCACATATTTGAATGCTGCTCGAATACTTGCTCGCAAACAGCTTGTTTCCTTAACTCCCTTCATAATGTGCGACTCTGGCGACAGGTTAGACACGAATGTCAACTCCCAAGTCCCCCTTTTATTTCCTACTAGATAATATTCATATTTAGGCCTTGTTTCTCTCTGTGCCCCATATCTTTTACTTTAATATTCACCCGGGTTGAGTTTCACCAACTATGCATCACACCAACTCAGGAGTTCGTTTAGATCTGGATGATGCCACTCTTTTCGCTTCGCACATCCCTCGTGTCCCTGGTTTAATCTGTAAACACGGTCAGGTTAGATCCAGTCCCTCTGGCGACGTCATTCACACGGACGAAGAACGGCAATGGACCCTCCGAACGAACCCTGCGGGACGCCACTCGTGCCCTCAACCCGTTTCGAAAAAAAAAAAAAAGGCTATCCAAACGCACGTCCTTTGTTCCGTCCCGCCACGCACGGCCAAGGCCAACCACGGCCACCCAGCTACGCCAAACTACGGTTATTTAAGCACACACCCAGGTTACGCCACCCTTCCCAAAACCATTAATGACCTGCAATCCTCTCCACAGAAAACGTGACCACAAACGTCTAAACAGTCTCTGACAAGACAAAACAGCACCCTTTCACGCATGCTCTCACACTCCCATCTACGCTCACACATTCTCACGCACGTACACACACACACACACACACACACACACACACACACACTTCCACGTGCGCCCTGACACACCCACGCACACCCTGACACTTCCCAGTATACGCCTACACCCTTCCACACACGCCCACACACTTTCACGCACGCCCTTACACCTCCCCGTACGCCAAAACACTTCCTCGTACGACCTCACACTTCCTCGCACGCCTACACGCTTCCTCGTACGCCCACACACTCCCACGCACGCGCGTCCACCCATGCCGCCCCTAGTTCCGTTATGAGGACTGGCTGTGATGAGCGGGACCGGACGCCCACACACGCCAGGCTCCACACGGAATATTTCCTCTCCCCCATCTTGCCCCGCCACACCTACGCCCGACTGTGTGGGAGGGCAGCGGTGCACGCGCGCGCAAGGTCTCCCGCGTGGGTGCATGCAAACTCCCGTTCGTACAAATATACAAAAAAGGAAACGTATACACATGGTATGTGTCCATGCACATGGACGTACCCTTCAACCCCCCATCCCCACACACACATATATGGCTCTACTCTCACTACCGTCACCTTGAGCAGCCTCAGTGAGATCCCACGACCCCGCGTTGCAGTTCGACAACACAAACGCATGGACACCCACTGGAGCTGGTGCAGACGGCTCCATGAACAGAGTCCCCACGTGATCCCAGCAACTGTGAACCTCCTCATCAATACCAGACGGACTGTAATGCTAATCTTGCTAGTTCTTGTAAAGCGTCGGTTGAAAACCCGTGTTCTATATAACTCGACTGTTCACTGCTGTATGTATTTTCCCTAGCTTTCTTTTAAAGTTCTAGGTATAGTTGATTCAGTACACCATCCACCATCATTATTATTGTTATTACTTTATCATTGTTACTATCAAAATAATCATTACTATCATTATCATCATTATTATTATTATCATTATCATTTTCATCAATAATATTGTTATAACCAGTATTCATTATCATGTATCCCAGGGGATAGGGGAGAAAGAATACTACCCCCCCCCCTTTCTCTGGAATTCCTCCCCTCCTGCATTATCAACCTCCAAACACAGGAACGAAGGAAGGGGCTAAGAGAGGACTGTCTCCCCTCGAAGGCTCAGTCATCCGTTCTCAACTCTAGCCCACAAGAGCGGGACGCACCAAACAGGCGTGAATAATATTATTCGTACGACTCACAGCTCTTTTAAAATCGTCTCACGTACAGAGTGCAACTGCTGCTAAGTCTCACACCAGATGCCAGGTGCCAAAGACAGGAGGTTACTTTGCTCTGGAGTTCTAAAATAAGCGCATCGGCCAGCCTAGTGCTACTGTCGTCTTGCCCTACCCGGCTGGGTCTGTGAGGGGCAAGCTTGAGGGTTAAGCACCGGTTGGCAGATAAGCAGCTCTAAGACGCGTAGATATGATCAAGAATCCCTCCCCCCCCCGACGACCGTTCATAACAGTTACCCGTCTTCCAATTTGCACTTGATGATGGTCTAGAAGGTGGAACAATTGCTGTCCACCGCCGAGGTTTAAGATAGGCAATCTAGGGAAAAGTGGCTCCACTCAGGCGGTTCCAGAGTACCCATTGGTGGCCGAGAGATTAAAAGTAGGCGGAGCCACATGACGTAACAGACAAGTCCTCCAATGTGGGGAAGCGCATCCACACCACGTCATGGACCAGTCGGCCACTGAAGAGCGGGAAGGCGGCGGGCGGCGCACTTCAGGACGAGAGGGTCGTAACTTACCCCAGTAGCATAGGCCGCTAGGGGTGAAAGAATTCGCTCACTCCCGTCAATTTGCAAGTTAAATGCGAGTTCTCATGTGTGTGTGTGTGTGTGTGTGTGTGTGTGTGTGTGTGTGTGTGTAATGGACAAAGGTGGAACTACCGAATGCAAGAAATATTTCCACTGCTCTTGGATCAATTTCATCAACCATCATCACCTTATCATTCTAAATATCGAACCTTGTCTGAGATTCTGCGGGGGAAGTCTCCTAGGAACAGGACTCACTCGGGCGACACTTGAGCACTGTAGGAAGAGCCTCCTCCGACAGGGCGCGCGGGAGTCGCAGGTCATCCCCCGAAACACGACCGATGATTTCGGAGAACACAGTTACGCGTCTTTCACGCATCCTCATAAAAACCAACAACATGAGGTCAACAATTGACTCCCCCCCTACTCCACCCCCCACTTACGCACCCAAGACACGTAAGTTTACGTAAGGCATGACCAGTCGTCAAGAACACTGTCCTCAAGTTCTCCTCCCGTCAAAAAATACTCAAAAATCCCATCCGCAAAGTACTTCCTCAATGCCAGCGACGGCGTCGAAATATGTCCTTAGTCTCAAATTCCTCCTGGAAAGCGTCTCCTTGGGGCACTAGAGATATACTACCAAAATATATCTCCTCTCTAAACTCCTTTGGTTACTCCCCAACATCCAACCCTCTCCACAATATCGCACACACACACACACACTCTCAACCTCTCACAAAGTATTCCCTCCCCAGTGTATACATAAATCACTCCATCAGTAAGTAAATCTACGGTACATCACCACACCAGGAGACACTAGAGCAGCGATGTCTACGAGATCACTCTGCAAAACATGCCTACAAGTAACTCCTCAATATCCTCCCTACAAGAACTAAAGTATCACTATTATAGAATGTAAAAATCTAGAGAGTGTCGCTCACCAAGACCTCTCCATAATATCTCCATTAAAATTCCCTTCAGTGCCATCCTCTTACGACTCTCCAAACGCTATCTCACCTCACAACTCCTCAAAGTACCCTACAAATAAACTCACTAACACATTCTCCATCAATAACGCCTCCAACAACGTCCGTCCTGAAGAGCCTCCAACTCTATACCCCCAACCCGTAACACCTCAAAATCTCCCATACCAAGACGGCCTCTCCAAGACGTCCTCTCCGTCGAGAGAAAACCGTGACATATCGCCAGCACACAAGGCAAGCCCGAGATGATACTCATCAAGGAGACGTTCTGTAGGTGGCTGGTGGTGGTGGTGGGGTGTGTGTGTGTGCAGGCAGCGTCCTTGGCCGCCGCCCGCCCCGTAGAACACCAGTGAAGAACCCATCGTAGTCTGCGGAATCTGTACTCCAATAGAGAGAGAGAGAGAGAGAGAGAGAGAGAGAGAGAGAGAGAGAGAGAGAGAGAGAGAGAGAGAGAGAGAGAGAGAGAGAATTACATTTCAGGTATCACAGGATGAGTATCTCCTGTTGCCACGCGTTGTGTTCTGTGTGTGTGTGTGTGTGTGTGTGTGTGTGTGTGTGTAACTACCCATACCTGTACTGTACGAGTAGGGAGTTCAACACTCGTTAGGGGGGAGGGAGGAGAGGGGAGGGGGATACGCATATCCTGAACTTTCTCTACGACCTGTCAGCACACCTCACAATTTCATCTCTCAGTTGTCCCCCCCAAATCATCATCCATTACTCCGATACTATGAAATTACCTCGACATATATCTCTTTCTCTCGACTAACAGGTTCCTCGGTTCAAGTTCCTGCTATGGCCTCTGGTTGTTCTACCTTCGCATCCTTCGCAGCACTGGCCGCTGCCTGACTTCACTGAACTGGTTTAGAAACTTGTAGGTTCAGACTGAGCCACACGGTGGGCAAATGAATGGCTTCCAACCTATTTCTAGTAAAGCAACTCTCTGAATTCTGGTGCCATCTTTTTTTTTTTTTTTTTTTTTACATTCTTTTGGACCTTCTCTATCAATTCTTTTTGCCGTTTTTTAAAAGCCGTGACCAAAGTAAAGACGCGGATTCTATCTGTAGCCTATGAAAAGTTGGCCGAACATATCTTGATCCATGTACTTAACAGCGATTCTGTGACAGCTGCCAGCAGACAGAACTTCTCCCTCACACTTCTCCAAAGGTTGAGTTCTGGTGACAGTAGCCAGCAGACAGAACTTCTCCCTCACACTTCTCCAAAGGTGGAGTTCTGGTGACAGTAGCCAGCAGACAGAACTTCTCCCTCGCACTTCTCCAAAGGTGGAGTTCTGGTGACAGTAGCCAGCAGACAGAACTTCTCCCTCACACTTCTCCAAAGGTGGAGTTCTGGTGACAGTAGCCAGCAGACAGAACTTCTCCCTCACACTTCTCCAAAGGTGGAGTTCTGGTGACAGTAGCCAGCAGACAGAACTTCTCCCTCACACTTCTCCAAAGATGGAGTTCTGGTGACAGTAGCCAGCAGACAGAACTTCTTCCTCACACTTCTCCAAAGGTGGAGTTCTGGTGACAGGTACGAACACATCACGTCGAATCCCAGGTGCCTCTCCACAGGCTTATGTACAGCTAGATGAAAGTCGTGTCGAGGCCTTGTTATCTCGCCGCACCCCCGATCCTCAATACATCCACTTGGGGTGGAATTTCCTTGCCAATCAGGCCAACACTGGAGTCTGTTAGGTGTCTTCCTGTAAGTTTTTTCAATGCCATTCCTTCACTCATTACTTCCTACACGACTCGAGATCACCAGCAAACATACGGGTCCCTATATTCTGGCAAGTCATTGACACAGATGAAGAAGAATAACGGCTCTAAGACAGTGGACTCTTGACATCCTCCCACTGCTGACTCCCTACTCATTTCAGTGAGTCTCCCCTCCGACATGCGCGCGTCCTTCGTCCAAGTTCACGGGGACAATATTTCGTAGATCGAAGGTGGTGTCCCTCCCCCTTTCCTAATTCTCGCCAGAGGATCCACCTTCTTCGCCAACCTCCCCTGTGTGGCAGCATCAATTGCTTTCTGGAAGGTAGTCCAGATACACAGTTAATCCAACTGTCTTGCCCATCTGTCTAAGACGATGCTCGGTCAATGGACGTTTGTAAGATTCGTTACGCATGACCTTTTTCTCTAATACCGAGTCGTCTTTCACGGGTAATCTCTGCTTTGTGGGCAATCATCCAGTTGCTTTCTCATCATTATTTTTTTTTTTTTTCTCAAGTGTTTTAGTGACGAGTTATGAGAAAATCCGGTCTGTAGCTCAAGACAACTTTGCCAGTTTCCTGCAGAAGACTTTTGCCGTAACCCAAGTCTTCAAAATCTTAAAATAAATTTAAGGACGAAGATCTTTTAGAAGTAAAATAAAAATACTGATGTGGGGGGGAAAAAAAATTCTTCGCAAATACATGTGCTGAGCATTGTAATAACTGACCATCAAACATCGTAAATGTGATGAGACATTAGGTACCATGAAGATCCGACGGGACAAAACATTTCACCAGTGTTGGTATATACTGACGAAGCAAAACATCACGACCCACTTACATATTCCAGACACTACGAGTACATCGAAGTACATAAGAGGGTTGGGATAATCCCTCTTGTTCTAGTCAGGTTAAAATTCCAAGTAATTCTCCATCTTTACTTCATCCATCTATATATAGTTTAGATTCAAGTTCAAAAACAGCCAACCTTGACATGGGTCAACGGGGTCCCCTCCTTGTTGCCCACCTTTCCAAAGTGTCCCCATTTATTCAGTTCTCGTCTTCGCCAATACCGCGCCTTTGTCCACGCGATACTGCGCGTGTTCAGCTTCAAAACACACCAACACGCCAGACTTTCCCAGGTCCCGTGATGAGTTCAAGACTCCCCCCATTTTACACCAACGTATGATAAAAGCACCAGACCGCGATGGATCCTAACCTCTTTTACGCTCCGTGGACATCAGAGGGTAATACAAGCCCTCTTCTGGAAGAAGAGTTTCCACGGTGAATCACTGGAGATATACGTAAATGACTTAAAAGATGGTAATAATGTCTTTATGCTTAAGATAACAGGATGAACGCCTGACACGCACGGACATGCGGGAGGTCAAGGTTAAAATGATATCAGGAAGTAAGACGAGGAAGAGACGGTGTGAAAATTACCAGGGGAGATGACAGAGATTACGAGGGGGAGATGACGGAGATTACATGGGAGATGACAGAGATTACAGGGGAGATGACAGAGATTACGGGGGAGATGAAGATTACGAGGTAGATAATAAAGATTACGAGGGGGATAATAGAGATTACGAGGGAGATGATGAAGATTAATCAATATCAATAAAAAGTATTCATGACGTCATGCAAGAGGGTTCCATGGCGGAGGACCAGACGACAGAACAAGAGTAGCAGTGACAACACAGCAGTGACAGACCCACAACAGCTACAGCAGTGATAAGATAGCAGGTGCAGCCATGAAACACACATGCGCAGCAGTGAAAGCTCACAAGCAGGTGCAGCAGTGGCGTCTCATAACAGATGCAGCAGTGACGGCACACAACGGGTACAGCAGTGACAGCACACAACGGGTGCTGCAGTGACAGCACACAACGGGTACAGCAGTGACAACATACAAGTACAAGAGTGACTGCACACAACAAGTACAGCAGTGACAATATACAACAGACTTTCCAGTGACAATACACAAATTTCCCTTCGTTCTTGAAGCTTCAGACATTTACATGTTATGTATATACCTTATACATGTAGAGTCATGTATATTCGATTGCATACACTGTATATACTGTATGGAGACACCATAAAATCATTGTGACACACACATCTAGTAACACTCTTCATGGGCACCTAGTAACAGCACTAGGATCCCATTCCTTACTTTTCTACGAAAAAAAAAGTTGGAAATGCATGATAAAGACGATCAATAATATGGAATCTTCTTACAATGATGAAATGTTTTGATTAATCGATCAGTTGGCTCTTTGGGCTTTAGACCTACCGATGAACAGGGTCATTAAGCACGTCAGTAACAAGCTACAACCACCAACTGAAGGAAAAAAAAATCTTGAACATTTTCTTCAAGTGTTTAAGATCAATACAAGACCATACACGTTCTCCCTGTATACATGGCGCTTGGATTCGCCCGCCCGTTCCACCTTATCAAAGAAGGCTGGGGCTATCTAGGTATCTAGCTAACAAGAAATGGTTCTTCAAACTTAACTAGCATTTTTCCCATGAAGTAAGTCGAGGTTAATTGGTCCAACTGACCCTCAATAATGGAGAGCCTTTCCTTTTTTAGACTCACTTGGTTTGGGGACATTTTTAGACACTTGGTTTGGGGTCATTTTGCAAACACTTCGGCCAAAAAATGGTACACTGAACCAGCTACTAAGTTAACTTCATTTAAAATCTGTCTAATCTGATGCTACTGTCCTTCTTCCAGACTTAAATCCCTGGTACGTGCGACGGTTAATCGATATTTTGTGATAAAACTGATAGATAAAGTATGAAGGCCCAAAACTTCGACATATATTAGTTACTCCTACATGTATGGACGTTTTCTATAATACTTCTTCCATGACAGAAACTGAGACTGTACGAGGACTAACTCAAACAAACTGATATTTTATGGTACTTCCTTGATATATATAATTATTGTTCTTGTCAACACTGAAACACATATCCACCTGTCATCTCGACAATATCACAAAACTGATTTTTTGGTAAGGTGTCGTCAGTTCTGTTAAACAAAGATCAAATTCATGAAACGGAAAATTTTTGCTCAGCCAGAGAATGGCTGCGAATGGACAAATGTTTCTTCCGGGGAGAGTTCATCAGTAACCATGTCCGTATAGACGTGCTACGATCTTATATACAGACTCGACAAGCAAGTTACCACGGTCGTATATACACGTACTAGGATGCTATACTAAAAAAAAAAGTGTTCATAGCTATCCACTAAAACATTTTCCTTTCGTGATTTTTAACATCGTGAACCCAATGTTGACAGAAGGGAAAAGTTGGGTGTGTTGACAGGGACCTGTTTACGGAACACACGAACGCTCGTAAGCCCATTAGGTTACTCAACAGCGCCCGAGTACGCTCAACCTCTGTTGCTCTGTGAGGGAAGCCTTACACGTCCCTGTGCGAGTGACGTAGCACGGAATTACGAGAACGCCGGCTTGGGTTGCATTTGTGCGTAACGCAAGTCAACACAGGGTGGCGGTACAGCGGGTTTCCACAAAGTGTACTTACAGGTCACTTACGACACGGTCATGGCAGCAGCAGTTTGCAAGTGTGTAAGTGGGAGGCCATACAACGACGCAAGGGGCGTTTCGGGCGGGTACATTAATCCCGTAAACGACTCGTATTTACGGCGAACTGAGGTTGTATAGTACAGTGGTTTACGTGATACGGTACCAATTTCTACGTACGCGCTAATTACGGGTAATCGGATGAGACACACGTCTTAGTGAAAGTCCCATCCATTCCCGGCTGTAACTACTGTACCGCTGTAATTACAGCGGCCATTTCCGTACAGTCTTTCGAAAGTTGGTGTGTGGATTCCTACCGCATAAATTTTCCAATAAAGAACATGTAGATGAATTGGAGATTAGCTCTATTTTTCCCCCTCAGTTACTGATAGCAAGAAAATGGAATGATGAACAGCTGGGTGGGGCTGTGAACCAAGTGCCCCGTCCAACATTCGAACCCAAGCCCGTGTGTTTCACAACAGCGACGCTAACCACCAACACCACGGAAGCCGACAAAATGGACTTGAACCCAATCAATCATTAGAATAACCTTGAGAAGGGAAACATCCTCTCCAGAAAAATGGTTTGACAACACATGCTGTATTTAGCGACGCTGAAGGGAGGGAGGGAACTCCGGTGGCGTTACGTTACCTGGCCTGAATTGAGCGTGAGGCATTGTAAAAAAACCACCCCGGGTTTTCCAAACTGGCGATGATTGATGTAAAAAGTTTCCTTGGTCAAGCCAAACGCGGAACGTCTCCAACTCCCGCTGACGGGAGAGTGTTCCTGCGTATCCAAGTAAGGTGAGTGGCAGTCGTGACAACACCGTTTATGGACAAAATGATGATAAAAAAAAATAAGAAAATGGTATGTCGTAAGAGTATCGTACCTTTAAGACCACAGTAACTCGATCTTATACGTTGTGGAGACACTAGTGTCCACTTCGCCGAGCGAGGAGGAGCCGATGTAATTGGGTAGTTTAAACCGTATTGATATACGTGGTGGTAGTTCCCCTCCCTCTCGTTCTAACTCCCTGCGCGGTCAAATGGACTTATGTAACAGCAGGGTAAGGTGGAATTCCTTACGGCCGTCGTGCTGTTGCTGATGTGAGGTTTTCCCCCCTCCAAGCCAGAGTCAACGTCGCAGACGGGAGGAGGTGATCAGACCGAAGCACGATGGAAAACACCGCAGACGTCAGGCATACACACACAGTCAGTCAATCCCTCCCTCCTCCCTCCTCCTCGTCTTGTTGCGCTGTAGATCCTGGGTGGAGTTGAAGCGGGGGGACGTCTGTGATCCAAGAGGTGGGATCATGCTTCACTACTGGAAAAGTCTGGGCCTTTTTGATCTCCCATTTTCGTTAAGATTCATTTGTGGTCGAAGTACTTTACGGAGATAGCTCCATAGACAGGCTGGGGATCAAAATGATTTAGTCAACTAAACTGAATGATGTATGGATAGTGTGTAGCACTCAAGGTCTCGCTTACATCAAGCACTGAAGAGGTACGGGGGGGTTTATCGGTCCTCAAGTAAGACCTGAAGGAGAGGGTTAGTAGAGTCACCTCAACCCCTGAACCCTGGGAATAAGCCACTGGAATCCTCATGAGAGAATCAAGAACGAGGATAAAGAACTTGGGAACATGATTGGAACCGTCGTAAGGGAATCTTGGTTCGTGCTGCTCATTCTCTCGCTAAGGCAGGTGGGATGGCAAAATGTCAGGTTTGTGAGGTTGAATCTCTCGTGGGATTAATTTCGGGAATAGTAAGTCTTACACCGGCTGGGCGCTGGAGTTCTTTCCCTCTCCTTCCCTCTCACGAACTTGAATAGAGCCAGAGACGTGCAGGCAGCGTTCTCCTCCCCTTGAAGTTTTGCTCTGCCTGGGGCGGCCGTGTCCGGCGTCAGTACACATGTAAGATTCGCTGTCGCCTGGAATTTTGCTTTACAATCTAACTTTCGAGCACGATGACGGTGTGGTCCTTTGGGGTCGACGGTGCGACGCTCTGAAAGGACGGTACGACCTTTGGGGGACGAAGGCACGACCTTTGGGGACGACGGACGACCTTTGGGGACGACGGATGACCTTTGGGGGCGACGGCACGACCTTTGGGGACGACGGACGACTTTTGGGGACGACGGACGACCTTTGGGGACGACGGCACGACCTTTAGGTATGATGGCGCGACCTCTGACGAGACTCGCAATTGGGCCTTTTTCAAGTCAAGAGGCCAGACTATCATACCTTAAGGGTCGTTCCGTCTAGGTCAACAAGTAACTCTTGTTGACCTCGAGTGATCCTTGTGTAATCAAGGATCACTGTATATACACTGTATATGGAAAGGAGTTTTTACAATCGCTGAGCGCCCCTCATCTCCCTCGTACGGGTGAGAGAGAGAGAGAGAGAGAGAGAGAGAGAGAGAGAGAGAGAGAGAGAGAGAGAGAGAGAGAGAGAGAGAGAGAGAGTGTTTACTCATTTCTATTTACAGCGCAGGAAGAAAGTTCTATACTCATGGGAGTCCTGAACTTTTCTTTGCCTTCAAGTAGCCTTTCAAACCTCTGTAAACTGCCGGTATTCAACGTCTCCTTGGTTAGTTTATTCCAGCCATCCCACCAGCTTCGCACTGAACCAACATTTCTTTACAGCCTTCTCAACCCAGCCTCTTCTTTAGCCTCTGATCATCACCTCTGGTAAATCTGTGAAGACGTGTTAACTGTCATCATCTTCATCACAATCATCCACCTGCTTCAGGGAACTTCAAAAGGGTCTTGTTATCAAGTCACCCCTCTCTCTTCTCTCCTCCATGGTGGTCAGCTGTGTAGCCCTCCGCCTTTATCATAGCAGCTCGATTCTCTTGATTCGGTTTCTGTGCTGTTCTTCTCTTGACTTCACTAAGTGCGGTGAGCAGATCTGGGAGGCATATACCCACCCTCGGCCTAACACATACTGCCAACAACTTAACAAACGCTTCCTTGTCTATGCATCAGAGTGATATCATACTACGTGCCAAGCAGACGACGCACTTCCGTGGTACGTTATGTCCTCACTCTTTCGTGGCAGGTTTCACAACTTCCTACCACACTGGTCTGTACTCATTAATTATTCACATTCTCAATCTTATGCTTCCCCCACTCGTCCTCTTCCCTCACCCCTTCCTCTCGTCCTCCTCCTCCTCCTCCTCCAACGTCAAAGTCAGGTACAACATGATCACTCCCCCCCCCCCCCCCCTGGTGGCGTGCGTTTCGTATCTGACGTGCCCTATTTCCAAGCTGTTCTGCGTCGAGACGAGGTTCAAAGCGGTGATGGTGTGTCGTCCCTCACTATCTCTCTCTCTCTCTCTCTCTCTCTCTCTCTCTCTCTCTCGTATGCTCTGTGACGTGTTGATACACACTCGAGGAACTGTATCTCTGTGTCTCCCTATCTCCATGAGCATCATAGTGTGTGTGTATGCGTGTGTGTAAAACACCTTATGAATCATCTTTCACTAACACACGAAATATACTTCACACGCGACCGTAGGTCGTCAGTGCCGTGATCCACGCTCACAGCAAGCCACGCTGTCTCGACTACGTATCACGTCACAGCGCCCCTCCATAGTCCACGCAGCCAACAGAGACTTACGTTAACAGCAATCCAGAGCAAGCATTGTGCCGCCACACAAGCGCTCCTTATGCCGAGAGGAAATCTCGCCCAGACAAAAAGAAAGAGAGGAACAGTTTGGCCGAAGGAGGTGAGGGCCACAGCAAGAGGGATGTAGATACATGACTCCTTTTACACGAGAGGGAGGAGGGGACACACCCCCATCTTCGACACCTTCAGCATAGGTGCGTAAGAAAGAGTCAGGGCGTGTTTCAGGGGTGCTGGTTCGAGGGAGCCCCGCTGCCTTTCAGAGCGAGAATGAATAATGAACAAGCGTTAACAATGGCCACTTCCCTCAGGTGTTTGTCCAGTGAAGAAAGGGTTGGGGAAAGACGCGAGGATGGCTCATACATCACTCAGAAGTAGACTTACCACATACATGGACGGACAGACATACACTAGGGCTCCCTTCCGTCATACGTTGAGCAATGAGGCGGTGGTGGTATGGGGAGGAGCCCCTCACGTCATACATGCCTACACCAGGGTTCCATTCCATCATACGTGCCTTCAGGAATGAGGCGGTGGTGGTATGGGGAGGTCCACTTCACCTCATACTAACCCAGCCAGAGATCCAGTCTAGTTCTCTCTCGTTTTCCTTTACAACTCTCGACTTCATAACATCTTTATTTTCAGGGTTGAGGACTTGGGTTACTTTATTTTTTTTTCTTTTTGCTTTACTCTTTCCCTTCACTTTAAGGGGCATGTCTGAGTGTTGTACGAGTGATAGATAAATGGATGTTATAGTAGTTTCTACATGGCGGATTATATATATATATATATATATATATATATATATATATATATATATATATATATATATATATATATATATATATATATATAAATATTCATGGATTAACGACGCCCATAACGTTTGTCACGACAAGCTGTCATACAGGATATGAAGAGATGTATTTGACGAGAACAAACGAAGGATCTCTACGCTCGCTCTTTGTCACCACCAGTGTTTGAATGACGTGTTGAATCTCAGGGTCATAATGAGTGTTTGCAGATGGGGCGTGAAGCTAACTTTAGTGTAACCATCAGACACAACCCACGAAGGGATATGTCACACAGCCAACGAAAGAATGTGTCTGATGGCTTAACGACAATGTGTAACTGGCAGCCAATGAAAGAACGTGTCAGATGCTTAACGACAGAAATTCACCAGAGAGTCAACGAGATTATATACAGACAAACGAGGGGATACATCAAACAGCCAACGAGAGAGCAAATTAAACAGCCAACGAGAGAAGGCATCAAACCACCGACAAACGAACATATCACACAACTAACAAGCGAATGTGTCCGACATTCTCGTAAGAAAATGCCCGGCCGTAAGAAATAAGAGGAAGGATGGAGGGGAAGTGAGGAGACAGTCATGTGTGGGTGGCGTACCTGGTGTTTCCATAGTAATACATATATATATATATATATATATATATATATATATATATATATATATATATATATATATATATATATATATATATATTTAGGTGTAGCGAGAGAAAACTCCCTGGTTCAGTGTAAGGTTATCCGGTCCAGTAAGGGGAGCGTGCCTGGGGTAGTGAGAGAGAGGGGTACCTGGTGTCCTGATACAGAGGGTACTAGGCGAAGTGAGGGGGAGTTATCGAGCACAGTAAAGGGGAATGTCCTTGATGCAGTGAGGAGACCTAGTTTAGTGAGGGGATATACCTAGTGTGGAAAGAGCGTAGTGAGGGGGGTCATGCAGTGTAGTGAGAGCCGTGTACATAACGTCATTCATCATGAGAATCTTGGCAGGCATTAAGGGCGGACTGCCCTCCTGTACACTATGCCTCGCGGCAGCGCCCTCCGGGCTACCACCGACACCCACATCCTCCCTCCTCACCCCCTTCCCCATCTCCTCGAGGAACCACGAGGTAAACATTACCAAGAACGACCTCTTGAACTTCGGGCGAAGAGAACCGTATTTACCGGGAAGCCTTCGCATACACCCTTCAGCGCCTCCTCCAGGATGGAAGGCGAGCCTCGGCGGATCAATATCACACGGCTTCCCGGAAGGTCGTCCCGCAAGAAGGATTTTCGTCCTGGAAGTCCTGCATGCATTAGTAATGTCCTTCCAGTGCTCGGGCGTCGCCTGGAAGCAATGGCAGGCGTCCCTCGCCCAGCCAATGTTTGTCAAGCCTCCTTGCTCCGGCCTCGTCACCCGCCCGGGGGCACCGAAATTAAGGTCATGGGTCAGACAGGACTCGAAGGAAGGGCTGGCCGGCTGGTCGAAATGGTGTCTACTGATGATTTAAATATCAGAGGCGCTACGGCAGACAGACAGACACATAGACAGATAGACAGACAGATAGATAGACAGACAGACAGGGTTCTTAATAACGTTGGCCATAAGTAAAACGGGATATGAGACTATAACGATCATTAACTCCTCAGGGGAAGACAGTCTGACAAGCCCTCAAAGACCCCCCCCCCCTCCCTCCCGAACTGCCCATCAGTCGCATAACGACCCTATCCCCTACGACCCCTGGGGAGGACGACCGACGACCCCGTCGCACCAGCAGTAGTCGTAGTAGAGGTAGTCCGCAGGAAACGGCCAACAGTGGACGACAGCAAACAAGAGTGATATAAAAGACAGAGAGAGAGAGACAAATGGACGCGCCACAGTGGGGAGAGAGAGAGAGAGAGAGAGAGAGAGAGAGAGAGAGAGAGAGAGAGAGAGAGAGAGAGAGAGAGAGAGAGAGAAGGGGGGGGGGGGGGTTGATATGCGTGCCAATGGACACTCAGATAGCCCGGTGTTTTCTCCTGAAGGTGGAGGAATATAATGCTGCCACACGTTCCGGCAGGAGGGTCTTCCAGTGGGGGGTAGGAAGGCCTCGAGGAGAAGAGCTGGGTGTGGCGGGCGGGCGGGCCTGGGATGCCTCGGGGGGCCGCAGGCGGGTGGGTGTGAGGGACGACACGGTCGGTCGCTCAAGGGACGACAGGTTTCCCCATCACGGTCGCTGGACATACAAGGCGCCTCATAATAACCACACGAGCAAAATATATGATGAACAAAAATATTCCAACGTACAGAACACGGCCACCAACACGTAGCAAAGACGACAAAACCCATGACACACACACACACACACACACACACACACACACACACACACACACACATATAAATAGTCTTTCACGTAACAGTAAAGAAAAAAAACAATTTAGTAACACCATTTGGTGAAGAAGAAGCGAGTGGTAACAGCAGTGGTAACGGAGAGAGAATTAATTCTAGCACTACTGCTCGTATCATTTATCCTACTGTTACAATTATATAATAATCATCATCATCATCATTGCAATTAACACCATCACCACAGGATCAATTACCCTCAAAAGCCCTCCCGTCTAACACGTTTTCTGTATTTCCTTTTTCCCCGCTTCTCTCTCTCTCTCTCTCTCTCTCTCTCTCTCTCTCTCTCTCTCTCTCTCTCTCTCTCTCTCTCTCCCTCTCTCTCGACGTAAATCCTACTGAAAACCACTTTGAGTGTCTGGGACTTCGTTCCTTATATCTGGAAATTAACGAGTGAGAGATATGCCAGGGGGGGAGATATATGTCTTCAGGCGATGATAATTTCTCGAAACCTCCAGGAAATTCTTGCGAAGCTGAGGATGTGAAATGTCCACCGGCTCGATTCCGGGAAGGAGGGAGGACATGTGAGGGGCTTCTGGCTCCCCATCAAGCAGTACGCTCCCCTCCTGCCTGCCGCCCCATCTCTCGCTACCCATCCGAGAGAGTGTCATACACTCCCCGGGGTCACGTTACCCACGTCCGGCCCCCCGGGGTGTAATATATATATATATATATATATATATATATATATATATATATATATATATATATATATATATATATATATATTACACCATGAAAAGCTGTGTAGGTATGTATATTTGCGTGTGTGGACGTATGTATATACATGTGTATGGGGGTGGGTTGGGCCATTTCTTTCGTCTGTTTCCTTGCGCTACCTCGCAAACGCGGGAGACAGCGACAAAGCAAAAAAAGAAAAAAAAAATATATATATATATATATATATATATATATATATATATATATATATATATATATATATATATATATATATCACACGGGAGTGTTATAAACACCGCAGGGAGTGTGGTACACTTCCCATGGTGAGTGTTGTACATACCCCTGGGGTTAAGCATTATTTCGCGGGGGTTATACACTCCCCTGGGGGTTATAGGCCCTTCCCACAGGGGGTTTGTTATACACCCTCTCAAGGCTCATAGACTTTCCCCACGGGGGCCGCTGTGCGATTATCCTGGGGCGTTGTGGACTTTGTATCGGGGTTGTTATACACTATACACTTCCCACGGGGCGTTATACACTCCCCCAGGGTGGTACCCTGGGGGGAGTGTGTTGACCTGCCTGTGACCCCAGCGGGCCCAGGTACCAGGCTCGCTGAGCCAACACTAGAGAGGAAACACCCACATCACGGGTAAATGCAATCTCTGCAGGGTTTCTGTTTTGTGCAATTCTGCTCGAGTCTTTTTTTCACGGGTTTTTGTATATGTAATTTTTTTCTCTCTTTTTCTTTTCCTCTCTCACTCATTTTCTTTTATTTGCAGAGGAATTTCATCGATTAAGCACGTATAGGGGAGAGAGAGAGAGAGAGAGAGAGAGAGAGAGAGAGAGAGAGAGAGAGAGAGAGAGAGAGAGAGAGAGAGAGAGAGAGGGAGAGAGAGAGAGAGAGAGAGAGAGAGAGAGAGAGAGAGAGAGAGAGAGAGAGAGAGAGAGAGAGAGAGAGAGAGAGAGAGATGTACAGATCACACGTCACAAGCACTCTAAGAAAAATAATGCCAGAAAAAAAAAAAAGCGCGAGTCACAAGACCCCCTCCAAAACACACACACGATCCCCTGCTAAGGTAACCCCACACTGCCTGCCATGTCCAACACCACACACACACACACACACACACGCCGGAGTTAATTTGGGTCGGGACGGCGGGGGTCCTGGAAACCAATTTCTAGTTCTTCTCTACTCCTCCCGTCCCTCTGAATATCATGGTTCCACCTCCCATGGTCTGTTGCCTGTCTCATCGGGGAGAGGGCGCGTGTCCTGTTCATCGGGACAGCTTTCCCTCCCTCCACAAGACCGTCTACTGAGGCACCACCAGCACCTACCAGCGCGTCCAGCGAGAGAGGAACGGGAGAGACGAGTCTCTACCGAGTCTGGAATACTAGTTGCTGCTGGAATGAAAACTGAACTGAGCGATCTTGTGGAAGAGGCGAAAAACATATAAGAAGCCAGAGTAATCGACTAACACGATGAGACACGAGAGAGACGGTAAAATATATGCATGGAAAACAAAAATTGATATTCGGGATGGGGGATGAAAGACTTGTTGAAGGTGATATCGTATTCCAGGCGCACTTGGAAGACGTGCGTCCACGTCTGGAACCTGTTCCAGGCTCACTTGGGGAAGCCGTGTCCACGCCCGGAACTTATTCCAGGTTTAATCTAAGCCGTGTCGATACCTGGAATCTGTTCCAGCCTCACCTGGCCAGCTGTGTCCACGCCTGGAATCTGTTCCAGGTTCGTATGGGGAAAATAATATTCACAACTGGACTCTGTCCCAAGCTCACCTTACGAAGCTGTATTCATGCCTGGAACCTGTTCCAGGATCATATGGGGAACCGTGTCCACGCCTGGAATCCGTTCCATTCTCACCTGACGAAGCTGTGTCCATGCATGGAACCCTTCCTGAGTTCATCTAGAAAAGCCATGTCCTGTGTACTGTGCCGGCACTATAATGCTGCAAGCAGTGCCAACACTGCAATGACGTAGGCAGTTCCAGCACTATGATGTTGCATTAAATGGCCTTAAAAATAGCCTCCCAGGAGACACAATGGCAAATGTCACTATAGCCATGTCCTGTTGCAGTTGTGTATATGTGTGGTTATCTATTGTGTGTTACAGAGAGAAAGTTTTACACTCATGTTGTTCCGTCTCTTATCCTTATATATATATATATATATATATATATATATATATATATATATATATATATATATATATATATATATATATATATATATATACACGTATATTCATACCAAGCCTTTACCATATACATGCATATACACACACACAATTCGGCGTACGCTAGGTACCCATTCATCGACCAGCCCCATATTTTTCAGCAGGGCTGTTAGAGGAAAGGAAGAAGAGGAGGGACAGAAGGGATAGTTTGAAACTGAAGTGAAAGCTCGAAGCGTGTACAGGAGGATGGTGTCATTCTTTTTTTTTTTTATGCAAGTGGTAGATTTTCTGCAAGCGTGTTTTTGGTGCCTTATCTATATACCCCCGGCTGACTGTGGATGTATATATGTATTCGTGTTGTATCCTATGTTTTCGAGGGAGGTTTCAACAAGCTAAGCGGAGACTGACTGAGCGGAGCTAAACTTTGTTCACTGTACACATCGACGGATGACTGGAGCCTCCCAGAGAGCTTTGAGGCTTTGGGGAGACACGAGTGTGTCTCAGGCTCGTACTGCTGTCCAGATCTCGCATTCCTCAGCAGTTTGCATCATCGTTGTCTTCGAGCATCTCCCATACTTTATGGACTGCTTCTCCATGGCAAGAACCGACTGTTCCAACCTTAAGTCGTTCGTGCTTTTCTACGGTGTCTTCGGCGCTGGAGTAATTTTTCCAGTGTGGCGCATCGTAGAGCCGTATGCTGTATCCTGTGTAACTTCAGCATCCTTGGTTCGCTGGCTGGAGAGGATCGTTGGTGTTAGTACAGTAGGTTAGGTCAGGCATCATCATGACCCTGGCGGTGGTAGGTTTCAGTTCTCTGGAAGGTGCCAGAACCTGTGCAAACTGCTCACGTTCGCTTTCCCCTGTGTGGATCTCCTGCCGACACGGTCTATCATCCCATGACGCTCAGTGTGGGACACCCAGAATTCCTCAGCTCTTCCCGTGCGTTATCGTGTTACCTTCTCTCTGGTCATATTGCCAAAAGGGGAGGATGAACATCTCGGATGGATGTGAGCCAACATGGGCCACTTAGAACAGCTGGTCAACACGCTAACAACTGAACTATAGAGGCTCGTTGCGGCGCGATGGTGGATTCCCTGGCTATTGTGTGCTAAAAGGACTTCAGTTACTCACAGGCAATTATGATACATACTGAGAAACAGTAATCAATGGGTGTCATGAGGTATGATGTTGTGAGTAATATAAAAAAGACAATATTTGTCCTAAGAGAGAAACTAAAAGGTAAAGGAAAAAAGGATGAACGAAAGACTTGAATTAGAAGACGAAACAGACGAGGCAAAGTTGAAAACATGTACGAATGTATGAATGTATATTCATGCCATGACTTGATATTCAACGGGGAACACACACACACACACACACACACACACACACACTCTCTCTCTCTCTCCCTCACACTCACTCTCACAAACACATTCTAAGAATTCTCAGTTTCCCCATCTCTCGAGAAGAGTTCCAAGGATTTACCAAAACTCAGAACCGCTCCAGCAGAAGCCTCCGAGGCCCCTGGCCACGCTCTGATAAGCTGGCCTAAGAATCTGGCTCGGCCTTCCCGGAATACCGAAAAACCGACCCACATACCTCGCCCGCATGGGGACCCGCCATCATCACCACCATTCCCCTTGGACTCCCGACAGGAAGTGACGGAAAATAGAAGGCGCATTCTGAATGACATTCCGAATTCAGACAAATACATCACTAAATCTAACTTTTTTTTTTAACAAATTTCGTATCTGAAACGCTACGTTTTAATCAAAAGAACTGAGGTCGCAAAAACCCTCCCTACGGTAAGTTGTTACGAATACTAAATGTATTGATTCAAAGCTTAAAGCTTCTTCAATACTTCAGTGATCTAAGCTTAAAGTTTCTGCAATACTTCTGTGATTTAAGCTTAAGGCTTCTTCCAATACTTCTGTGACTTAAGCTTAAAGTTTCTGCAATGCTTCTGTGACTTACGCTTCTTCAATACTGTGATTTAAGCTTTAAGCTTTCTCAATACTTCAGTGACTTAAGCTTTAAGCTTTCTCAATACTTCAGTGACTTAAGCTTTAAGCTTCTTCAATACTTCTGTGTCTTCAGGGAGTCTCTCCTTAACGTATTCTGTTTGCGTGCCTCCTCGGCTTATCTTTTCTTTTTTTCTTTTTCTTCTTTGACAAACTTTTTTCCGTCAGTGGGGTTCGCTTGAAAATCTTGTCCTTGAAATCTGTTCTGTATGTGTCTGTATCGTTTAGTCTGTATGGTGAGAAGCTGTGAGAGCCGTCCAACTGGGTTAGAGTAACATGTCTATCATGTCTGAGTTGTTTTGAGTGTCTTGCAAATCTATTATGCAAGTCTTTGCGATGAGTCACTCTTACCCAGTCAATCTTGTGAGCCTGTCTATTGAGTCAGGCTTGTCAAGTCTTTCTTGACAGTCTGACTTATGAGTCTATGCCTGTGAGTGTGAAGTCTATTCCTGTGAGAGGATCTTGTAAGCCTTTCTTTTATATCTATCTAATGAGAGCGTTCTATGAGTCTCATAAGTTCGTCAGTATGCATGTGTATATATGTCTGTTGTGAGGTATGACCTAGCCCCTATCCCACGTCCCCTTCTCCCACTACTACTCACTATTCTCATTCTCCCTTTACACAAACGCCTAACCCTCACTCCTATCCATTCATCCCTCCTCCTCCTCCTCCTCCTCTCTCTATCTTTCTTTCCCCTTTTATCTTTCCACTTCCCTTCCATATCTCTTCTATCATATCTTTCCCTTTACCCATTCTCGTATTCCATTTCTCTCCTTTCCCATTAGCCATCCCTCTCCAAAAACTTAACAACTAACTACTAACGCCTATTTCTCCTCCATCTAGACTAATTTTTCCAATTCCCTTCCTCTCCAGCAGCCCTGGTTCAACACCCACTCCATATGTGTATAAGGAAACACACACGACCACAAATATCTAAGAAATAAAGACAAAAGCAACAAACATTACGGAGTAATGTTGTGTTTGGAAGCGAGGGAACACTGGTGATGTGGGGCTGCTGGGGGCCGGACGCTTCCGTCAGCTGTGTCGCAGGGCATTGCGACGATGTCAGACCCCCAGTGTTCTGTCAGCTGCTGGCGTCCACCTTACGACATACGAGTGTCGTAAGGTCGACGTGTTACGGCACCGGGCAGGAAGTTCCCCGTCCATACCTCTCTGGCTCTTCCCTCAACTGTCTAGTGGAGCTGGTCGAACCGAGTCAGTGGGGCGCCTGTCGACCCCAATCCTTCCCCTCGGGGCACTTCGGGGATGAGAAAACGGCCGTCTCCAACTCGCACGACGTAGCTAGCTACAGGAATGAGTGGTACGTGCGAATCTCAAGAGCTTCGGACACACCTTTCCTAGACGTGGATGGGGGCGGGGCGGGGCGAGGCGCGGTGCCCCGTGCTGCATGAGGATACAGGCGACCGTGCAATTACCCGCACCGGCCACACATGCCGGACTCCCTCGGCTGAGGGATATATATATGTGTCTCCCCCAGCGGCGGCGGGCTTACGATCGAACCATTAACGCCGGGTGAGAGGAAGCTGCTTGAGACATGAATTTGGTCCGGGTACGGAGGATCATCCAGCTGTACACAACCCGGAAGACACCCAACTGAACACCCGGAAGACAGGCGTGTCTTCCTCCCTACATCTCCCATCCTGTAGAAGTGATGAGTTCCCGAGTTACCAACACTACCAGCAACTCTCCCTCTCACTCTACTGCCTCTTGCCACACTCCCTCTCACTCTACTGCCTATTGCCACACTCCCTCTCACTCTACTGCCTCTTGCCACACTCCCTCTCACTCTACTGCCTCTTGCCACACTCCCTCTCACTCTACCACGTCCTTATCTCTCACCCTTCAGTCTTCCCCATCACACCCCTGTGGTGTTGTGTCATGTTACCATCTACATCATCCTCGTCATACGCTCCACCCCTTATCTTCACTTCCCTCTCCTCTTTTTCTTTCACTCACCTGACCCCATATTCTCTCTCTCTCTCTCTCTCTCTCTCTCTCTCTCTCTCTCTCTCTCTCTCTCTCTCTCTCTCTCTCTCCCTGGAATGACTATCATGCAACAAAAGCGAGTGAAATTTAGAATCTCCCAAATCTCCACACGGATATTCCTTTTCAGATTATACGGGGCTAAGCTCTGCGTCACGTGCCACAGACGAACCTCTCCATCACGTGCCACAGACGAAGCTCTCCATCACGTGTCACAGACGAAGCTCTCCATCACGTGCCACAGACGAAGCTCTTCATCACGTGCCACAGACGAAACTCTGCATCACGTGCCACAGACGAACGAACCTCTCCATCATTTGTCACAACCCTGACTTAGTCCCCTCCCTCACCACCCCCAATGTTTACGAAATAAACAGACACATTTCACGATGTTTCATTTTAGTTTTCCCATCCGGATCACATTTCTGTGACGAACGTCTGCATAAAGTAAAGATATGAATGTGTGTGTGTGTGTGTGTGTGTGTGTGTGTGAGGGAGTGGAACACCACGGCCGGATGCCACAAGTCTCTGTAATATATGTATCCGTGTGTTTATTGCACGAGTTCCCCCTCCTCCCCCAAACCCGCTACCTCCCACACACCCCACCACCTCCTCCTCGTCCTCCTCCTGTTAAAGAAAATGTAATATGGTTATGATAATTCCCCTTCAGGCGGTCCAGATGCAGGGTTTTAATCTTTCCAAATTCCTTTTTCCATAATGATTTCGTAGAATAGTCCTGAGTGCCGCTACACTCTATCATGGTAGAGCTCTGAGCATCCCACACCCTGCCGTGAGGGGAGAGCGCAAGGCCCACGAGAGAAAATGGAAATGTCGAATCATTTTCACGCCTTATTTTTTTTCCTTCTAATTTTTTTTTTTCTTCTTGACATATCCTATGAACGCGTTTCCTCATTACAGCGTTGTAATGTCATTTATCTTCGTATACGGTTCCCATGGGATAAGTGTGGTTTTTGGGTCGATGCGTATTGACATAAAGAGGTTAATAAAGATACTTCATCCATTTCTTCTTTTTCTTTTAGTAAATGATTCGTAAATTTCTTGTAACGTGGTATGTATACATGTTGTGATGTCTGGCGTGGTGAACGTTATCTTCTGAGGCGTCCTTTATTATTCTGCAGTAATGAGGGAGGGAGGGAGGAAGGGAGGAAGGGAGGGGATACTTGTACAATGCTGTTGTGTTAAGGTCTTCCGATCCTGTTTCAGTTTATCCCTTTTTTATCTTGTTACTTATTTATCTATCTATCTATCTATCTATCTATCTATCTATATATATATATATATATATATATATATATATATATATATATATATATATTCGGGTTCCATTTCACTAACCCCTTTAGACTCCCACTCCCTCCTTTTCCACCCACCTCTCCACACCTCTTTCCCTTCCGATCCCCCTACCCCCCCCCCCTCCAATTCTCTCACACCCACCCTTGCCCCTCCTAATATTTCATACCCCCACCCCTAATTGTCCTAGATTCATTCCCTTCCCTTCACCCCCCCCTACCCCCAACCACTCCCACCTGCCCTCATACATTTCTAAGAATCCCTAATAAGTACTTGAGAGCGTGGCTGGCTAGCAATACCTAGCGTGTGTGTGTCTGTGTGTGTCTGTGTGTGTGTGTGTGTGTGTGTGTGTGTGTGTGTGTGTTCTCTTGCGACGCAGTATAAACCTCTGAACATACCAATTATGAACAAAAAAGTGTATCTATATATGATGTGATTATTACACGAAAATGCACTTGGGAACTTGTTTCATTTCTCCATGGACTCATAGGAATATATATATATATGGGGATAGGGGAGAAAGAATACTTCCCACGTATTCCCTGCGTGTCGCAGAAGGCGACTAAAAGGGGAGGGAGCGGGTGGCTGGAAATCCTCCCCTCTCTTGTTTTTTTTTAATTTTCCAAAAGAAGGAATAGAGAAGGGGGTCAGGTGAGGATATTCCCTCTAAGACCCAGTTCTCTGTTCTTAACGCTACCTCGCTAACGCGGGAAATGGCAAATAGTATGAAAAAAAAAAGAAAAAAAAAATATATATAAAATAGGTGCTACCGGACTCTACCGGCTTTGATAAGTTACACCACAAGTGAAGAGTCACCTTTGGTGAGGCTGTATCATCGAAGAGAAAAACCTCGTCAAAGAATTTCTCGCTTCAAAGGATTCCATCCTGTCCCTGCTGATGAGCGTAGGGCGGCCTTAGAGGCACAGGAGCCCCTAGGGATGGGGGAAGGGGTTCCCTAGGGTTACATAATAATAATAGCAATAATAGTAATAATAATAATAATAAAAATATTGATAATAATGATATTAATAATAATAATGATAATAACAACACTACTACTACTACTAATAATAATAATAATGATAATAATAATAATAGTAATAATAATAATAGTAATAACAATACTAGTAATATCAATAATAGTAATATTAATAATAATAATAATAATAATAATAATAATAATAATAATAATAATAATAATAATAACAAATAATAATAACAATAAAAACAGCAATAATACAACTCTGAGAAAGGAAAATAAGACGTACCCTGTTGCTTCTATATATAAACAGATTATATGTTTGATCATGATTAATTCCTGATTATATAATCGTGACTAATTCCTGGAGAGACAACGAGGAGTAATTTCTGTTTTGTGTGCGAGGGTTTACGGCGGGTGGTACAGAGCCAGGGTCCTGGGGGGACTTCAGAGCTGGGGTGTGGCACTGGGTCGCGCACGACAACACACACACACGTCATGGCTTCGGACCCCTTCCACACACACACACACACACACACACACACACACACACACACACATGCAACCATCCAATTCCAGCCTTCAATCACTATCATTACGCCAGAATGAAGCTCATTATTCACGGAAAACTACACACTCTCATAATGAGCATTTGGGCGGCCGACACGAGGCCAGAATTGCCCCAGGGTAGGAGACCCGATATATTCGTCGGGAAAAGTTCCGCTGCAAATGAACACGTCCTTGTGAGTGTTGTTGAGAGAGAGAGAGAGAGAGAGAGAGAGAGAGAGAGAGAGAGAGAGAGAGAGAGAGAGAGAGAGAGAGAGAGAGAGAGGACAAATATACATAAGAAATTCTGCTGGTCTGGGAAAGCATCTTGAAGATTTTTTTTTTTTTTGTGTGTGTGTGTGTGTTTGTTTTCCTTGCTCAAAGACACTCTCCCACTAGCGGATTGTCAGCACTCGGCCCTTAATCCCCTAGACCTACCCCTTTGCCCTTTACCTAAAGTCCCTAATCCGATCCTTTATACTCTTTAACTGATCCTTACATTCATTTTCCTTTTCATCATATCCTGTGCCCTTTACTCGTCCCTCAGCCCCACCTAACATGGCCCCGGCAGACAGTGTGTGTGTGTGTGTGTGTGTGTGTGTGTGTGTGTGTGTGTGTGTGTGTGTGTGTGTGTGGTAATGTTACCTGGTTTAAAAAGGAAATTGGTTAGGGTAAGATGAGGATTGCACACTGTGTGAATCAATGGACGACTGGAGCCTCTACCTGTGTTTTTGAGGCTCCGTGGACACCAAGTATGTTCGATATTAATGCAAGTGTCTAACCCTTGAATGTGTCCCCAGTCTGTGAGCACACTGTCTACTAGCGTCTCCCATACCTGATGTGCCGGTGCTATTCAACACTTGCTCAATGGTCCAAGTCCTCAGAATCTGAAAGATGAGCCGTGTGTGGGTATTGATCTCGGGGTGAGGGAGTAGGTCAAATAGGGTAATGATCGCAGTCTCTCCTGGTGCATACGTACACCTTCTGCCTCTCCGGCAGGCAGGTGCCACAAGAGTCTGTCCGGAGTGACCACGACTCCTCTCTCTCTCTCTCTCTCTCTCTCTCTCTCTCTCTCTCTCTCTCTCTCTCTCTCTCTCTCTCTCTACCCCTCGCGCGCCCGGTCCATATGTTAAAACTGTTCCACACTCAAGCCTCGTCAATGTCAGCGTTCGGGCGCGGGAGTTCACAGCTCTGGGGCATTATCCACTTACCCTTGATCGTTGTGCCGCTCTGTTTTATTCTCCCCTGACGAGTAGGTTTGTGCTTGTTTTCAGTTCTCCCGTCTTCCTTCAAAGCTGGTGAGACTGGATGCCCCCAGACCGCATCACGTGAGCGTGTTCGGGTGGTGGTGTGTTATTTGGGACTTGTGTCTGAGTGGCTTCGTCTGCGTAAAAGATGCCCGTACTCACGTAACCCTCCTGGAAGGAGGATAGCGTCTAATGCGTAAGTTATGAACAGCGTTGGTGTGAGGACTCTCTCGCCTGGGGACGCCGCTCGTAACACGACAATTCTGGTGACAGTGCAGAATTGACGGCGATCGTGGAAGTCTTTCGCTTAAGGAAACTGCTCGGCAGGCTGTGTGTGCGTCTACACCTCTTCAGAAGCAATGATGAATCTGGATACAGACGCCCTTGTCTTCCAGGTGTTATACTAATCTAAGGCTAATCATTCTGTCAAACATTTTCCTGCCTGAAGACTTCTACGAGGGAAATGGGTCGGTAATTCTTTGGGGCGAGCCTCTGGCAATCTGGTTTTGGGTAATCCTGTTACCCTCGCTTCTCATATCTCAGGGGAAAGTTTCCTGTGTTAAGTGTACGACTGTGGATGTTTGAGGTGGTGGCGAAGACCTCCTTGTTGACAACACGCTGATCTCTCTCTCTCTTGTCTAAATGACTCTTTTCTCGAGCCTTATTTACTCTTCCCTCACCCCAGACTCACAAGTCCCTCATCAGACGCCCCCTAGTTCCCCTACTCTGCAGCACAGGAAGAGGAAGGCGTTGTGGTGCAAGTACCAGGTACCAGTCAGTACTGGTAGGGGGGAATGGTGGTAGTTCCCCTTACCCCTCAATGATCGGTACATCCATCACTGCCACACTGGCCGACACTATTTGAGTACTAGGGTACACATCCCCAGTTCCATGAGAACTGGACAAGTATATACTGGTAATAGCAGTGCCACTGGTATAGTACAGTAGCATCTGGCATTGTTAGTTTAGTGCCGACGTTGAGCCTGGCACTGCTACTCCTGGTACTGGTGCATGACAGTGACGTGGCACTGTTCCTTGCATTACCGCCCTATCATGATTCACTGGCAGTGGCTCATAACACTACCTCAAGCACCGGCCCGTCACTGTCCTGGAGAAGTGACCCTGGCACTGCCACTGTTCCCCGTTACTGGCCTCGGCACTGTCCTCTGACACTGGCCTTGGCACTATGCCCTGGCACTGACCTTGGCACTGTGCCCTGGCACTGGCCTTGGCACTGCCTGGTGTATGGCCCCACCCTAGGCCCCAGGGTTCCGGGAACTCCCCGACCCCCGAATGACCTCCACACTTCACAGAAAACACCGGGCCGCCAGTTATTATCCTATTATTACTGCCCACATAACCCACCTCCCCCTCCAGGCTACACCTACACGAGGTGTACCACGCCTGATGGGTGTACCACTGATGGACGTATGGCACTCAGGGCGTGGATGCTTGTGTTCTGTGGTTGGTGCACCGTGATAGAGGTTCCATGGGGGCAGGTGTGGCTGCTGTACCATAGCTAAGTGTGGCTGGGTGCACTGTGGTGGGCGTGGCTGGGTGTAGCGTGGTTGCAGACACCATATCTGGGCGTACTGTAGCTTGGTGTACCGTGATGATCGGGTGTATCACAGCTCTGGGTACTGTGGGTGGATGCACAGTAAATAAATGTACCATAGTTGAGTGTAGCATGCTTGGATATACAGCGGATGGATGCACCATGGCCGGGTGTATCATGCCTGTGTACCATAGCCTGATCATCACGGCCTGGGTGTACCACGTCTGAGTGTACCGCCCAGGAGAGAGCACACACACTCCCACGCCTCAGTGTGCGTGACGAGGTTCGCGTGTCTCGTAGAGTTAAGCCCACCTCCGCCGGTATCTCGTCGATTCATACACTCCTTTCTTAACCCCTCCCTCAATCAAGGATATATTACGCTCTATTTATGTGAAAAACGTCTTCCTGGAAGCTAATCCAAGAGCCTGGCTATCATGGGCATTACCTCACGGTAACAGGATTCCAGCGGCTGGCGTGTGTGTCTGTGCACCACGCAACAGGATCTACGAAAGAAGGGCCACCGGTGCAAACCCTGGGCGAGGCAGGAGGCTCCCTGAGGGGCTCCTCGCAAGCCATCGAACTGGGCCGCACGTCGTCATACCTGCTCCATGTTCGGCACCAAAGAGCCCCTCTCCTCAGGACTCGAATGATTGCATGAAATTACCCTCGTCCCTCAATTTCAGCTGTCGTGTTCTCGGGTTATTGAGATTGAAGTCCGGCCCGGTAATGTGCAACCCTGGGGTCCCCCACCTGTTCACACCAGGGTCTCGCTCGATGCTGCCTTAGAGAAGTATCGATGCTTCTTTGGGGAGGTCGAACGCGTGGTCTTTAAAAACCCACTGACCCAGCCATGGGATGGAGAACTAACATTTTCTTTATCAACTCATTTGTCTTGAAGTTCACGCAATGCCTGACTTACGTAATGAAGGCACTAAACTACGTCATATGGTCTTTCCAGGGTGATCACCATAACGAATCGTGCGTTATGACTCTCGTTCAAAAGATACGTCAAGCAAATGAAGAAAAGGTGTAGTATCATCATGCTTATCGTACATGACACTCAAGCAAATAGTCTGGAGTGTCATCACTGGCAATTCTTTGATCCCCCTTATTCACATCTACCGACCATCTTGCACCACCTCTGGCCTCAAAACCGAGAACCAATTCAGCGATGCTGAATCACTGAACCTTCTGCTTACGTCACTACATCTGTGCTAACAACAGAGCCATCGCAACTCGCCACCTACCCCGTTTTTTGCCGTCCAGAACCAGGATCGTCATCTATATCCTCTCCCGCAGCGCTCAGGGAGTAGGCCACGTCTACCGCGCGGGACCAGAGGCCTGGAAGTGTGCTTATGATGTGCGTGTCTTTGCTGAGTGAGCAGAGTTCAGCAATTCATTGGTATGTTGTTCAGTGTCGTCAGGGTGGATGTCGTCTTGGCCATCAAGGGGTCTTGTGCTATACTGAACCCAAGGTTGCCATATGATCATCGACCTCAAGCCTACCACCTAATCATCACCCCTAGGTTGCCATGGTTGCCATAAGATGATCAACCTCAAGCCTGCCACCTAATCATCACCCCTAGGTTGCCATGGTTGCCATATGATCATCGACCTCAAGCCTACCACCTAATCATCACCCCTAGGTTGCCATGGTTGCCATATGATGATCGACCTCAAGCCTACCACCTAATCATCACCCCTACGTTGCCACCTGATGGAGAGGAGAGGTGTGTGGCGTTCGGAACGCAGGTGAGAAAGGGGGAACTGAAACTGATATGATCAGTTAACAAACATCACAAGATAAGGAGAGTGTTTTAGTATACTACACCCACCCTCATCTCTATCATCCCTCTGTGGAGCTTACAGAAAGTCTTAACATAAATTTTGTATTCGGATAAACAGTAATAACAAATCCTCAACACTATTCTCGGTGACTCACGAACACCCAGACGATGATAAATGCATCATATTCGTGACCCTTATAAAGGATCACTCGCTAGATGACTTTCGTGAATCATCACAACGAAACACTGAACACTGTCACGAAACTCCCTGAACCCAAACAAGGCCGTGTATCTTCGTAACGAATCCCTGGCTGTACCTCCACGAATTCATGAGAAGACCCACTCACGAAACACTGAAGCACTTTTCTTTTTTTTTTTCTAACTCTGACCATCGCACCGTATCTCTCCCGCGAACCCTCACCAGTCTCCTGGACCGATTCCCTCCGCCTCGCACCTCCGTCTCCTGCCTGGGTTAAAGAACCTAAGGTTCGGAACGCTTCGTCCTTGTTTCGATTTCCCAGAGGCCCGACTTTTCAGCGTCTAGCACCTGGGCTTAAATTTCCGTGTGACAGGTTACATGATGAGGCTATTTCCTCCTCCTCCTCCTAACTCCCATGACCCTCCCTCTAACCCCCTTCTCCCCCACACACCCCAACGCCACATCAGACCCTCCTCCTCCTTCACCTCACCCTCCCTGAGCACCACGCCCAGCCTCCTCGTCCACCCAACCCAACACCAGCGAACCTTACCAGTTTTTCTTCGAGTTCCAGCCTCGTCTCACGCTTGGTGGGGAAGACGCCAGTTTCCCCCTCCCTTCATTATCTTTTTTTTTCCTTATTCTTTCAAATTCATCATCATCATCATCATCTAATGGGGGCCTTTGTCGCTCACTAACTTATATAATCACTGTATTAAAGAAGTAATATCATTCTCTCTCTCTCTCTCTCTCTCTCTCTCTCTCTCTCTCTCTATATATATATATATATATATATATATATATATATATATATGTGTGTGTGTGTGTGTGTGTGTGTGTGTGTGTGTGTGTGTGTGTGTGTGTGTGTGTGTGTGTGTATTAGTACAGCGGCACAAGCATACACCTTTCATTCATTCGTATGATTGTGTGTATCGCTGCAGCCAACCTCGCAGAACACTCTCCTTACCACCGATGATTATATACATTTGAGTCCCATTGAGATGTGTATCACCAATACAAATCAGGAGTTTCCTCCACGCGGGAGGCAGGGGAAAAAAAAAAAAGGGCCCATCCCTGGTATCCAGACCTGACCTCCAGCAGCGTACGTGAAGGTGGGTATCCAAGGCTATTTATCGCCAAGTGATCTGATTTCCTAAGAAGCTGAAGCATTTCCACCATATCCAGCTGTATCTATCTGGTGGTGGTGCTTGTGATGGTGGGAGGAAGTGGTGCTGGTGGTGGTGGTGGGAGGAGGTGGTGCTCGTGGTGGTGGTGGGAGGTGGTGCTCGTGGTGGTGGGAGGAGGAGGAGGAGGTGGTGCTGGGGTCTGCTGTCTTGTGGTTTGCAAGAGACCTCGTACGTCCGTCAGGTCTTTCACGGTCGTCACGAGGAGGCTGTGTGGCGGTGGTGGTGCTGTCCTTCCGCTGCTGTCTTGCGGGTGGAGAGGGTCTGGTCTCCTGTCTTTCATCGCTGTCTTTACCTATTTACTCGCCGTGTCCCGCGCGTGTGTGTGTGTGTGTGTGTGTGTGTGTGTGTGTGTGTGTGTGTGGTAGGGTCCGACAGAACGCAACGGTCGTGTAGATGTGGCCTTACCATCGCTGTCGTGTGGATGCCTGGCTGCTCTTAATCCTGCCGTCGCGCTCTGCTGTCGTGTGACTGTCGCGTGTCGTTGCTGCAGCCGTCGTTTGCACCGGTCGCGTGGCTCTAATTTCTTCTCTTTTTTTTTGTTTCCAACTCTACCGTGTCGTGCAGGAGCCCCCGGCGTATCGATATTGTAGGTGTCGTGTTGCTTTCGCGTGTTGGGTTGGAAGAGGAGGAGGAGCAATACAGTCGTTTGGCCCTCGTGTGGGTGTCGTGCAGTATATCCCCACCTTGTCACGACACCGGCGAGGATATAATTCCGGAAAGTCCATATATTGACTCAAAAAGCCAAGCCCCCGTCGCCCGCCCGCCCACCTCTCGTTCTCCTCCTCCTCCTCCACACCAACTTTATTCCACGTCTGGTCCACTCCGTTTTATTCGCCTTCTTTGGCTACTGCTCTGCTGCTGTCTCTCTCTTTAACCAGGGGCCACTGTCTCTCCTAGACATAGATGCGTATCTAACAGATGCAATTGTCTCTGTGCAGCTGTCTTTGTCTCTTCACCCACAGCAATTCTGTCTCCAACACCTCCTGCAATTGTGCCTACGCCTGCCAGGTAGCTGCCGGGGAAAGTCTACCTACTTTATCTATACCTCTTGTTACATGACCGTCATCTCTCACCTACCCTAGTTGCTGCTGCTCTTAGGTCGATTCCGACAGCTTGAACACCAGCCTCGCTCCACCTCCTCCCGAACGGCTACCTCGTCCCTGAGTGTGTATACTGCTACGTATACCTCATACCCCACAGTGTGTATGTCTGACTTTCTCGGTACCCAGGATTCTGGGGTGTGCCGAAGCAAGTGTGGGTGTATGTCGGAGTTCTAAGGTGTGGGTTTCAACGAAGGGGTGCATGTGTGTGTGGGTGTATGATAGGGTCTACGTGTGGGTGGATGATTAGATTCTACGTGTGTGGGTGTATGGTGGCCGGACGGGTGGAGTGTGTGTGTGCGTGTCAAAGCATCATCGTATGTGGTGTATACACCCCCCCATCATTCACTCACCGTCCGCCAAATATAATCGCCCCTCGGGGCTCTCACCTCCGAGAACCCAATTTCAGTCCATTCATTTTCGCGAGCAACAGAAGATAATCAGGTTCCACAAAGAAGATAAAAAAAAAAAAACTTTAAGAGAAGAACTAACTATAACTTATGATGAAGTAAAACATAAACTGATAGTTACCCTAATAAAAACTAAAATAATCCAAATATAATCGGGTCAAATGATCTTAGTTTAAAAAGAAAATATGTAATTCGTTTCAGTTTCAGTCTTCTTCTACGAACGGACCGACCAAGCCAGGTCTTCTACGAACGGACCGACCAAGCCAGGTCTTTTTCTACGAACGGACCGACCAAGCCAGGTCTTTTTCTACGAACGGACCGACCAAGCCAGGTCTTTTTCTACGAACGGACCGACCAAGCCAGGTCTTTTTCTACGTACAGCTGATCTAGATACTGCTTTAAGTAAGAGAGAGGTTTCTAACCCTATATGATCAGAGAGCTTGAGACACCTGTCGAGGCAGACTTACTGACTGACGTGTTCACACTCCGGTAATTTACGTCATGCCTCACGATCGGCCAGTGCACTGGCGGGAGTGATCGACGCTGCCTGTAAAAGTCACCTGTATTTGGATGGCATTATTCTTCATCAATCCCATGAGTACGATGACTTAACTCCGTGAGTACGATGACTTAACCTCTTGAGTACGATGACTTAACCTCTTGAGTGCGATGACTTAACCTCTTGAGTACGATGACTCTACCTCTTGAGTACGATGACTTAGCCTCTTGAGTACGATGACTTAACTCCCTACCCTTGCGTATGACGACTTGACACCTGGATTCTGTTGATCTAAGTACATCCTACTCGCTATACAAACCATACAAACAGACCTTAAATCACCTTATCTAACTTCATGAAGCTATATTCTATAATCACTCAGGGTATCTAGCTATAGGTATTGTAGCGTCTTCATTCTAAAGTACAATGCAATCTATCCTTTAAGTATCTACAACCACAGCATCTTCATTTTGTAAGTACAGTGTCACCTATCGTCTTTTAAGTACAAGTATCTTCCACAGCTTCGACTTGACGTAGCCCGGCGCGGGACCTGGGAGCACTCAAAAAGACGCATCTTACTTCAAACTCTTATCTCTCTATCTCCGTCTCTACTGATCTCAGGATAGCTTCACTGGTCTCACGGTGACTCTTGCTCGTCTCACGGCAAGTCGACTTGCCTCATGGAGAGGGAGAGTCTGTGTTCGTTTCCTGCTTATAACTCTACGTATCTCACAAGGGACTCTTATCTGTTTCACTGGAAAAAAAAAAAATAACATGGGGTTTCATTCACCAGATATTCCCAGCAATTTAGCCATCATCTGCCCAGAACAAGACGGCTAAATGTCTCAAATGTCCCCGAATGGGAGCAATTTGTACTTCATGGGAAAAAAAATATGGCCCAAGTGGCCTTTTGATCGAGTGCATCAATGACGAAAGGGTTGGGCAATTCCGTCGCGACACAGACTGGCCACAGCCGAGCACCGCAACTGTCTGTGCGCTGGCAGACACAGGGTAGAATTGCGATGTATATAAAAAAAAAAGAAAAAGAAACACCATTTCAAACCTCATCTAAACATCATGAACCTTCACAAGATATTCATTTACAAGAGAGAAACATGTTTACCAACATGAAGAGAACTGTCTCAGGTCCCAGACTTCTGTCTTGGACGGAGACCAGAGGGATGGATGATAACAACTGCTGCTGCTGATGATGAGAGAGAGAGAGAGAGAGAGAGAGAGAGAGAGAGAGAGAGAGAGAGAGAGAGAGAGAGAGAGAGAGAGAGAGAGAGAGAATGTACATCTGACTACTTAAATCACATTTACACCGTCCCTCCCCCTTCCCCCACCCCCCCTTAATGACAGATATTATAATGGAGGGGAAGGGGAGGGGAGGAGGGAGAAGGGGAAGGTGGGGGTGTGAGCTGACCATGCCTCCTCCCCTCTCACCCTCGACCCTCCGCCCCTCCTTGAACCCCCGACACAGGGATCAGTGGGCGCCTCTGACGTGCATACAACCGTCGGGGTTGGAAGGGTGATCCGCCACAAGATCGGCAACGTAAGGAAACGGCTTCTACGACTGAGGGTTTAGCCTATGATATTTTGCCGTCACACACACACACACACACACACACACACACACACACACACACACACACACACACACACGGTCATGAGTTTCACACGCTAGTCACTGGCATTTGTGCCGGTAAACCCCGTCTAGTTGACAGTGCATCGCCGTGCTCTCATCCCGTGAGCGGTAGCGCAAAAGGATTACAACATAGGTGGTCACAAAGGGTCATTAGCTTAAGTTAAGAGCCCCGGTGGGTTAACATCCCATAGGCTTTCAAGTTCCATTCTCTAGTCAGAGGTTCAAGTTTCAGACATCGGACAGAGTCTCGAGTTTCATACATCAGTCTCCTTGAAGCTGAAATGTTAATTACCAGTTAAGAGGATCAAGTTTCATCCACTTCTTTTCAAGTGGTTTAAGTTTCTAACACCAGCGAGGGGTTCGAGTTCCATACACCCAACCAGAGGTTTAAATTTCAGACACCACTCAGGGGTTCAAGTTTCCTACACCAGGCAGAGTTTCACACATCACTCAAAGGTTCAAGTTTCATACAACATTCAGAGGTTCAAGTGTCCAACACAGGTTAGAGTTTCAAGTTTCCTACACCGCTCACATGAGGTTCAAGTTTCATACACCCAGCCAGGGGTTCAAAGGTTTTTTTCCAACGCCAGTTAAGACGTTCAGCTCTCATTCACCAGCCCGAGTGCGTCAGTCCTCCACACGCCCATCTGAGGTTCAAGTTTCATGCAAGGTTCTCCCCCATCTCTCCCCCCCACACACAAGTCGTCATCAGCCCGGGGTCCCCCCCCCCCTCCCTCCCCTCATCATTGTTAGCTCACTTCCGGTCTTGCCATTCTCCTGGACCAAAGTCTTTTTTTTTTCTTTCTCTTCACACAACTTTTATTCTAAATCATCATAATTGACAACACATCCATATCTGTTGCTATTCGCCTGTCGTCGAAGCTGTAAAAAAAAGATACGCGTAAATACCCCTGTATTTATGAATTTCAGATATTTACGTTGTTATATGTATCTGTCATCATGATTATTACCGTGATGCCATATATATATATATATATATATATATATATATATATATATATATATATATATATATATATACATCTCAGGTTGTCATAATTATAATCATTCCTTGTTCTAATGTAAACGTCTCGAAAGAAAACGAGAATGTGGGGTGCACTGGAAGGAGCAGAAAGGTCATTGTGCACAGTGGCGAGGGTGTAAATATAGTCCTTAACAACACTTTTTGTTCTCTTAAATAGTTGTTTGTAGGTCTCGTCTTTTACTTTGCTGTCATATGTGGGTTACGTCCAATATTGTCCGTGGTTTGTAATCTAATACTTCGTTGTTTGCGGCCGATGTCCAATAGTTTGCTGTTTGTCGTCTATATCCAGAGGCCTGTTGTTTGCAACTTACGTCCTGTGTAGTTTGTTGTTCACAATTAGTAACCAGCTGTATTGTTAGTAACTAATGCCCTGTAGTTAGTTGTTACAGTTCGTTAACCAGCTGTCCTGTCGTTTGCAAACAGCTACCCTGTTGTTTGTTGTAGTTGGTTGTTTACAATGAGTAACCAGCTGTACGTGGTGGTTGTTTGTTTGTTTGTATACATCTCGTCCTCTAGTTCCAGCAGTCAATTGTAACTGGGCCTTTCCTCTCTCTCTCTTTTTCTTTTTTATACATACACATGTATAGTTTGACCGCTGCTCCTGGGAGAGACCCTGATTATACATTTGACCTCCACACGTCCTACGCGCCTCGAAGGAAGCGGGAGGCGTCCCTACCTACCTACCTACCTTTCCATGGTCTCCTGCAGGATCTCTGGGCTCCTACCCTACCCTTACCTTACCTACAGTGTGAGGGATTTACCTGCCCCGGACCCTTCTATGACCCGAGGGGGTGGGGTGGTTCTCTGTTCTGGGGACCAGCAGTCCACTACCTGTTTCAGGTCATCGTGGCCAGAGGGGGAGGTGTGTGTGTGTTTCTCTCTCTCTCTCTCTCTCTCTCTCTCTCTCTCTCTCTCTCTCTCTCTCTCTCTCTCCCCACTACCTTGGCAAGTCAGATCTCTCTCGTCTCCAATGCACACAAACGCTCTCTCTCTCTCTCTCTCTCTCTCTCTCTCTCTCTCTCTCTCTCTCTCTCTCTCTCTCTCTCTCACACACACACACACACACACACACGCAAGACAATTAGCTCTTCATTCATTAGCATAATCAGAACATTTCCCGGGCAATCATACTCAGGGCCTGGTGGCCACTAGACGAGGAGCGGCCTGGCAAGGGGCCGTGTGTAACAAAGGCTCTGGCGGTGTGCGCGCGGGCGGGCGGGGGTTGTGGCGCGTGTGGGCGCGGGGCGGGCTTGCTGGTGCGTGGACGCGGGGCGGGCCTGTTGGTGTGTGGGCGTGGAGCGGGCCTGCTGGTGTGTGTGTGGGCGCGGGGCAGGCCTTCTGGCGTGTGGATGAGCGCGGGGTGAGGGGAACGCGAAAGCACGTAGGCGTGGGAGAGTGGCTTGGGTTAGTGGGCGTGGGAGGAATGCGGTACAGCCGGTGTGTGGGCGTGTCAAAAAAAAAAAAAAAATAAGACGGTTCAAGGCTCAGGGGAGTAAAGGAGAGGGAGGGGGCGTGGGTGTGCGCCGCCAACGTGAAGGCGTGCAGGCGTTTAAAAAGGGGAGGGGAGGAAGGAGAGGGAGGAGGGGAGGTCCAGCGTGCGTGTAAACGCGGTAGCGTGGGTTGCTGGGTTCCGGGTAGCAGCCAGTCACCAGGGGTTTACATCATCATCCACGGCTGGAGCGCGGTGTGGCTTCCCTCCCCTGACACGCCCCTCCTTCACTCCCTCCCTCCCAACCTACACGCCCACGTATCTACGCTGTTTCCCCCCGCCACCTACCCCCCCACATACAGCTTTCCAACGCCCTGCCACCTGCGTTGTGTCCACGCCTAGTTATAAAGGTATGACGTGCGGTCCGCTCACTCCAACCCCCACGCCAGCTCCACCTCCTCCCCACGCCTGCTCCGCCTCCCACCCACACTGACGTCCACTCCAAGCGCTCACTCCTGAGCCCACTCCAAATTCTAACTACACCTATTATGACCCCTCTACCCTCTCTCTCTCTCTCTCTCTCTCTCTCTCTCTCTCTCTCTCTCTCTCTCTCTCTCAACACGTCTTTGCTTAATTGTCTTCAACCTCCTCTTTCTTCCCTCCCTCCCTCCTCACTACTACCATCCCAAGGTACCTTCCTCTCACACCCCACCATCACCACTCTCCCCGTCCCCACGTACCTTCTCCCCCGCCTCCTCCTCCCCACACAAAAAAGCTCCCCACCTACCTGGTGAAAGGGCCGACCAGCCACTTTTGTATCTCACCGACCCGGTGTATGTGCGGAATATTTACCTCCCTTTTCACATCTTTTTTTTCTTCAGATCTCTCTCTCTCTCTCTCTCTCTCCTCTCTCTCTCTCTCTCTCTCTCTCTCTCTCTCTCTCTCTCTCTCGTTCTTTTGGCTTTTTCTTGTTTGTGTGTGTGTGTGTGCGTGAGACGAGATGCCTGTGCTTGTTTGGTGCGATGTTTTAAGTTTTATTTCTTTTTTCTTTTCTCGTTTCAGCTTGGTAAAATCTGTTTAGGGATTCTTTTGCAAGCTTTTATAATATTTTTTTTTTTTTTTTTTTGTGTGTGTGTGTGTGTGTGTCTCCTGTTTCTTTCCCCTTAGTGTATATATATATATATATATATATATATATATATATATATATATATATATATATATATATATATATATATATATATATATATATACTTGCAAATTACCTACTTATGTTATTTCTCTCACACAAGCACAGACACAGACACACACAGACGTACACAGACACACAGACACATACACACTGACATACACAGACACACATACACACTGACATACACAGACACAGAGAGAGAGCATGATACATCCTCGGCCAGGGTGATCGATCACTGGGCGTCAGTCGGGCGGCCATCAGGGTACTACTGGGAAGGCAGAGCCAGGCACCGCACGGGCTCCCACCGATGATGCCTTATTTATGGTACGTTTACCTTCAGCAGCCCTTCCTCACCCCCGAACCCCTCACCTCTGGTCGACCCTCACACTCACAGAGGCGGGCCACAGACAACCCCTTCCTCACCCACTTCCACCCGATCCTTCCAGTCAGGGGGAAATGGGGGGGGGGGGGGGGGGTTGTAAAACAGACACCACCCATCCCCTCTCCCCTTTTCTGTTCGTTCGTAAGGCTCACAGAAAACCTTCACCCCCTGTCTCTCTGGTCGACCGTCAGGCACACACACATACAATCACAGATTGTATGAAGATGTGGGAATACACGAAAGCGCTCAGGATTATTGTAACGTTTGCTTTTCCCAATGGCGAATATGTATGAAATATATATATATATATATATATATATATATATATATATATATATATATATATATATATATATATATATATGACAGAGACGTACCCCTTGATCGCAGACTAGCCATCCCTAATGAACAGACCCTGCAAGATACTCCAGACAAACACCAGCATACAGACGGGCAAAGAGTACCTCCCTGGCGCGAACTATGTGGGAAACGAACGGCATGGATCCAGCGGCAGATCGTGCCTGAGGGACGAGTTCCACTTTCCACGAGCGCTTAAGGAAAATCCGGATTGGAAAAACTACATCGGCAGGAGGAGCATATTCTTCTTCTTCTTCGACGGTTCAGAATGCCTTTGAAACTGTCCCCTCACGGACGAGGGACAAAGAAGCTGAAGTCTCCAAACTAGGGAGGTGTTTAGGGGATGGCTTGAGCTCTGCTGGAACGACAGTAAAGAAACTGGGAAGGAGGAGAGAACACACGTCAGGGCAGACCTTTCTCAAAGCTGGGCGAAGGGCAATAGGAGCGGTGAGTACCTCCCTTGGACGTTCAGTATTAAGGCCAATGACGATTTACAGTTTACGTAAATGATCCGACACACGAGACAGGTACTTGAACATGTTGGCTGATACTGATACGATTATGGAAGAAGTGGGGGGGGAGCATCGCCGACCTCAAAATACAGCCAAGAGACCTTAGGCAAGATGGAGCATTGGTCGGACAATTGCTTCATTGAAATCTCACCGTAGAAAACGTAAAAGTCATCAAGATGATGACGGGGACGGGGGCTCAAATAGACCAGACGACGACGAGGATCAACACATCAGTGGAGACAAGTCATAACAGTCATCCTGTATGAGGTGACCCCCAGGACTTGACGTCACCAGATCACTGTGGGCGAAGAAGGAGAAGAAGGGTCGGGATGGAGAGACCGACCGCATTTTGGTCAAGAGATAAAACTGTCTCCAGACACAAGGAGAGCCAGACGTTCCCCCAAGGATAAACACGACCTTCATCTGGAGTACGCCACACTTGAGGGAACACAGAGAATTGCCGAAGGAAAAAGGTCCAAAAGAAGAGAACAACAAGACTGCCACCACCAGTTTCGAGTGGAATGGGACACAAGGGGAGGAGGGGAAGCCGCCAAAATCTGCCCACGTAAGAAGAAAGAGGATTCAAAAGAAACATGATAACTACTACGTACAGATTTAGGAGAGGCCATGATGAAGTTGACCATGAGCAGTTCCTCCGGGAGTAGAAGAGAGATTACAACAGGAGGGCCAAAACTGGAAGTTGGGTCCGAGGGGACGTAATGTGGACTCGGGGAGCAAGCTAAGCCAAGAGGAAGAAAATACGACTACAACTGGGGAAACAGGAAGAAGAAAATTTGTATAATCCAGGAGTAAGAGATGGGGAGGTGAGAGTATAAAAGCTCTCTCCCCGTATACAGAAAACGGTAAATATACGTAGGTTAACACACACACACACACACACACACACACACACACACGCACAATGATTTCTTCACTGACCGCTTCTTCCCGTTTTCTGATCTACAGCTCGTCCTTGCCTCCCTCTATTTCCTATGATCCCTTTCCATTTTATTGCTACTTATCCCACTACGCTCTACTTTCCTACATTATACCGTGACTTCTGCTTTTTGATTTCTCTTCGTCTTCTTGTTACTTTTTGTCATATTTCCCATTTTCTAGCTTGCCAGTGTTCCCTTCTTTGTCCTGGTGTGGAGGGAATTATGAGTACCTTCTGGACACAATACTTTACATGACAAAGGTCGAGTATACAAGCAAAGCAAGCAAAGCAAGCAAGTAAGGTCAGGTAACGACAGATCATTTCCTTCAGTAGACATCCGTTAGTTATCTATTTCGACTTCTTGGTCTCCTTCTTAATCCAACAAGTTTGTAAGAAGCAGCCTGAGTCTTTCCCTCTCAGTAAGAACTTCTAATACTTCTTCCTAAGCCATGAGATTTTATAAATTTTCAAGTATTTCGGGAAAGCTTCGTTTTTGGTCCATTTTTTTTTTCTTCTAGTTCATTCATTTCTTTTTTTAAGGGTCTCTCTCTCTCTCTCTCTCTCTCTCTCTCTCTCTCTCTCTCTCTCTCTCTCTCTCTCTCTCTCTCTCTCTCAAGTCTTTAACAACGCAGTAAAGGCAATTTAAGGCGAGTGCCAATTTGAAATGGCATTTCTCGGATACCTTCATAGTATTTCACCTAGTAGTTTTGAGACGTGTCAGATGTATGTGTGCATAGACTTAGGAGGACATATTACATATCTGGTTATGAGTATGTATGTCTGTTGGTGTCTCAGAGTGTGTGTGTGTGTGTGTGTGTGTGTGAGTCAGACCGACCTTATATTACACTGTGAACACATCTTTCGGATGCTCTGCCTCACTATATATATATATATATATATATATATATATATATATATATATATATATATATATATATATATATATATACATATCCCTATCACTAGAAGAGATGTTTTGTATCTCCTTCCCGTAACTCACTCACCATAAAAGTCAGAAGATAATTTGTGAGGAAGATAACAAAAAAAAAAAAAAGAGCATCATGCTAAGCGTCTGCCGATCCTAGGAAACAAGTGACTCACGCCGCTATCTTCAGACGATAAGGATTCCAATACTATATTCAAAACACGAAGGGGAAATCCTCCTTGAGGAGTCCTTGTTAACACTATTAAAGATATTACCGGGGAGACTCGATATGCGCTGTGATGTGGTCCGCTGGCATAACTCTACCAGCTGTTCAAGAAGACTTTCATCGCCAAGCCACCATCTCTCTCTCTCTCTGACCGAATGACGTCGTCCTCTTCTTTTTTCATTTCCCAAATTCGTATCAGATCGGATCGTTCGATTAGACAATGTTTTCCGGTCGATTCGCAATGACCAATTACTTGGATTTATTCATATGGTAATTCTATTCATCGGTGATTATGTGTATCTGTTCCACGCCCTTTTTTTTCTATTTTTTTGACTGAAGGTTTATCTAACATTTAAGGTTCCAGGAATGGGTTGAGGACAACCGGAATGTGTGAAGCTTGGAATCTCATGGACGGGTTCCTGGTAATGCCTGGCGCGCGTCCAGACCAGAGTGGCGCCACCAGACTACCTTCCTGGAGGGGATGTAGGGCGTGCTAGGGTGAGGACTGGCTAGAGTGAAGACTGACTAGGGCGAGGACTGGCGAGGGTAGGGAGGAGAAAGGGAGACTGGGCAAGGTCAGCTAGGGTGGCAAACGGGTTTTAAGGTGAGGACTGTCTAGGGTGAGGTAAGGGTCAAGACTAAGGAAGGGTATTCTAGGGTAAGGAGGGGCTTTGAGGGGACAGCCTTAAGGGTGGCGAAGGGCACGGGTGGTGTAAGGGTGGAGGCGGCTCAGGGTGGAGTAGGGTGGAGCCAGTAATACACAAACACAAACACCCTAAATGAACCTGTACATGGCTCGGTGTTTAGACCGGGATAAACAAAGTAATTAAGGGCGCTCACAGAACTGATGACGACACACGGACAACACCCCCATGTTCAGTGAACGGACAGGCACACGGGGTTTTCGTTCATTTTCTTGAAAGACTTTGAGTGACTGTAGATTAGTGATGTAGGGGTCACAGCGCTTTGAACACGATGGTACGAACCAGTGAACACGATGGTACGAACCACTGAACACGATGGTACGAACCAAGTGACACGATGGTACGAAACCTAGGGAACGACGGTGTGACCCATGTTACGTCTATATACTAGTCAGAGCCAAGTACCCATTTTATCGACCAACCCTTACCAGTGGATGAACAGCTGGGTTGACTGCAGGAATCACATTTCCTCTATAGACTCATTCTGTACTCAATTGTGAGTATGTATTTACTCAGCGTACCTGCATCCCTCTCAGCTCAGCCACTCTTACAAACCCATCTATATGAGGGAATCATCTTGCATTGACCGCGTCAATACAACCACTATGTTAAACCACGACTGAAGCACAAACTCACATATTGCTAGATCTATCTCTTCCATTTCCATTATCTAGAACATACTCTCTCTCTCTCTCTCTCTCTCTCTCTCTCTCTCTCTCTCTCTCTCTCTCTCTCTCTCTCTCTCTCCTGTGAGTGTATGGGAAAGCATCTGTAAATGTGGGTGAATGACTGTGTCTGTGACGGCACTGGCTGATCTGTGAGTAAGTGTGTGTGAGTGTGGTTCTGAGC
>NC_092291.1:14457826-14472826 GCF_036320965.1 Panulirus ornatus
AATAGCAAGAGGTTAATGAAAGAGGAGGGGGGAAAAAAAGAAGAGACAGGGAAGAGTGTTTCCGTATTTTGAAGGACGCAAAATCTGTCTTTAAAAAAGAGTCAGGTCATAGTTTTTGGAGAAGACCAGGACAGCGAAGGGAGTTCCAAAGCTTCGAGGTGTAAGGAAAGAAACAGTCGTCAAAGTTACCCACCCTTGAGTTCCCAACGGCTGCAGAGTAATCATATGACACAGTAGTTTGTTGAGTACTGAGTGGTCTAACTATTCTTTTCAGGATTCATTAACGCGCGCGCACACACACGCAATGGCAGAAAGAGCTAAAAGAGAAGGGCCAGAGGAGAGAGAAACAAGTATGAGAGCCAAAATTAGGAAAGCTGTGTCACAGGGAAAAGCTACAGCCCTTAAACTTTCCCCTTCATGGAAGAAGAAAGAGTCAGGGATGATCTCACAACAACAACCTTTAAGTTTTCGAAAGAGAATTATGACGCAGACAGTGGTAAGTTCTTTGAAAGATGTGGTCATAAAGCAACCATAGGACACAACATGAAATTAGGCAAGATACTTGTTAAAAAAAAAAAATGTGGAGGAGTAATAAATAAGACTGGTTAACGAAAGGAATATCAATGAAGATACGGCTAATGCACAGAGCATGAAGAACTGCTAAAACCCACTGTCATAATAGTGAATTGGCAAGAGATGGGGCCCCAAGAGTGTAAGACTCCCCCCACTATACAGCAAATACAAGTAATTCCATCAACACAAGATTCCACACCAGTGCTCATAAAGTACATATACACAAGAGACAGAGAGAACCAAGTCACTGATCGTACCTGGATCACGAGCATCGAACAGGCAAGGGAAACAGGAGAGGATTCGAAACGACCCTTCCAAGACAAAGGAAATCGATTGAACGACAGGGTCGAAAAGTGGCGGAGTCGCTGCTCTGGAGGGAGGTGAATAAACTGGGGGAGAACGTCTGTAAGGGGAAAAAAAAAAAGCCTCAAGTAGGAGGCCCGGTGCCTTAAAAGGGACGTGAGGTGTCACCGACAACACGGGACAGAGTGGGAGGGAACTCTCTCACAATGATACCTTAAAATGAAGACGACCTGACAGATATAGATGCTGAGAGATCATACAGTGAGGAGAACAAGATACTAAATCGGGGATAAACGAGACTAAATAGCTTCGTCTCTTCGGTGTATATCAACTGACTGTTATATTTCTCTCTTGTGTCTCCCCTGATGATGTGATTATTACACGAAAGTGCACGTGGGAACTTTTCGTGTTTCATTTTCCCCGTGGACTCATAGGAATATCTTGATCACGCGCAAAATTGTGATGCTTTCCAATATATATATATATATATATATATATATATATATATATATATATATATATATATATATATATATATATATATATATATATATATACCTTTTTACATATTCACTTAATAACGAAGTGGGAGACAAGGCAAGTTGGACGGACGTAAGATCATGTTTATTTTCAAGACGATACCCATCGGGAATTTCGAACAAAACACGTCGCAAAGAAATTAAGATAAACGATACCATTTCAACTTTGTACGGAGAGTCGACATTCCAGCCGAGACAGGGGAGGAACTGGAGCTTATTCACAACGTTAGGAGTTGAAGGTACAACAATAATGGCCCTGGCAGGGGGAAGGGAAGGGGGAGGAATATCCTAACAGAGTGGCAGTATATTCAGGGAATGGCTGACTTTTACTGCTGTGAGAAATAAATTGGGAGAGATGGAACCCACATGGCAGTGGAGAGGCACATACCTGAGGATGTAAAAACCAGAAATCGCGTCCATGGAACCTCACATGATTAGAGACAAGATCTCTGGATGGAAAGCTAATAATATCCTACAAAAGATTTAACAGATGGAATCCACAATGTTGGGGCGAAGGTCCCTGGCGACAGGCCATTGGGGAAACTGGATTCAAGCAAAGCTTTAAGAATCCTGGTGTGTTTAGGGTCGACCATCACTTACTGTAAGGTGGAGATGGTTTGAGACACAGCCCATGGTGCATGACATGAGAAAAGCGATGACGCCCGAGCATGTCTGTCTACGATGACACACCGTGGCAGCCGAGAATGACAGCGCAGACGTGTCCTTAGCATGCATGACAAGGAATACCTCTAAACATATCACTGGCCAACAGATATAAAATGGCAGCAAGGACACGGTCTTAGCTCGACTTGAGGGATGTGGATGACTCTGCACACGAAGACCGTGGCACTGCTCGGTTCACAGCCTCCGGAGAGAGAGACCCCTAGATACAGAGCGAGTGTGGGAGAAGGGGACTGAACACTTGTAGGAGGTCTGCTCTCAAAGCTTCTACGACTGGTGGTGTGATTCGATGCTGAAGAAAGCCTTAACGACCCTGACAGCCGACAGAACAGAAGCTAAACTAACCTAGCCAACAAACCCAAAGCAACACACACACACACACACACACACACACACACACACACTACGTGACAGCTAGGCATGACGCGACAGACAAACCAAACAGCCACATGTCCAAGTTGCGACACCAACCATCGTCTTCAGTGTCAATCATACACAACAACACTTGATACACCGTCGTCGCCTCTTTCAGTCATGTCGTGAGATCACGATTACGTACTAATTTTCCACAGATAATAAAACCACACACACACACACACACACACACACACACACACACACATATATATATATATATATATATATATATATATATATATATATATATATATATATATATATATATATAAAGTGCCATTGTTCAGCGCGGCGCACAACTGTATCTGTATAGCTGTAGCTACAACTGTATCTCTGTAAAACTGACGTCTGTAGAAGTACCATTATCTATATCAAGTGATAAGGAATGAAATCATACGATCAATTAAGAAAATGTCACACAAGACAGCATATAACGAGGCTACCAATTCGTCCATTATTTTCCCATTAAAAACTCATGGTTCTTGGAAGTGATATGAAAATCGTGTATTGTTCGTTTGAAGCAACACAAAAGCCCTATCAGTAACCTCTTCATTCGCACTAAGTGTGTGACTTCATTCACCATTCTCTTCATTCGCAGTAAGCGTGACTTCATTCACCACCATCACCGTCCCAAGTATCATGGCCGAGGAGGAGGAGAAGGAGGAGGAGGGAGAGACAGACTTTCCCTCGTAGAGACAACGATCCCACAGTCACGTTACCTGCGACCCACACCAGCTGACTCACCCGGTGACGAAAGGATGACGTCAGGTGACGCGTCATCATTCGGCTTGAGCGTGCGTTGCGTCTCAGCCAATCAGCAACCGATCAAGACACTCAGTGAGGATAACAGCCCGTTTGTTGATGTTTAGGAGGGATATAATGACGTTTTATAGGCTATTCCCGTGAGGCATAAACTGCCTTATTATCGGCGTTCACCACATCATTCATGAATTAGAAGACTTCACTGGACATAGAGAGTTAAAATTAGATAATCTGGTGATCCAATTCGCACTTCTAACTGACAGTTATATATTATTGAACTGTCATACATCCACGGCTTCCAATTTTGGCATCGGATGAAGAGAATGGCTCGACCTAATGTGTTTTTTTTTTCTTTCTGGATTATCTGTATCCTGTCACCGTAAAAGGTGAGGCAAGAGACATTTTCTAAAAAAAAAAAATAAACATAAAAATCTTTTTTTGGACACATGGGGGCGGGCAACGAATGGTACAGGAAAAATACTTTCTCAAAAATGAAAATGAAAATTCAACAAAAAGGGTCGAAAAATTATGATACCCTAGCCATCGTATTTTCCTTAATGCTGCCTCTGATATTTTGTTACTGGGTTTTCTTTTTTTCTATTTTTACCCGAGTTGGCTCTCTGGGTTATTGATTGACGCTGCTATTTCCGGATTGGGAATACTTCTGAATGCTCAATGAAGCGAGTGCATCGGTGAAAAGGATATATATATATATATATATATATATATATATATATATATATATATATATATATATATATATATGTGTGTGTGTGTGTGTGTGTGTGTGTGTGTGTGTGTGTGTGTGTGTATTGGAAAGGATCACAATTTGCGCGTGATCAAGATATTCCTATGAGTCCAGTGGACTCAAGGAGTATATATATATATATATATATATATATATATATATATATATATATATATATATATATATATATATATATATATCACGTGAGATACATACCTCAATATTTATAGTGAGCGAGAAACACTGAACATGTTTTACTTTCATGCATAACTTGCAATTCCGTGTTTATTCTATTGTACGGGTTTATTTACGTTTTTATGTGTTCTCTTTGTTTTATTCGCGTCCTTCGTCTCCCTTGGTACATGTCCGTCCGCACATGTCCGCCCCCAAACCATCACATTTTCCTATCCCTTTCCTCCTCCGCCCCCCCTTCCTCCACACCCCCAACATCCTACCACACAAACCTCCGCCACTTCCCTCCCCCTCCGCCGCCACACCCGGATGACGTCACGCCCCACCAGGGCTGTGACTGGCCCCTGCTGGTCGTTACACGGGGCTCAAGTAACGGCCAGACACCCAGGTCTGGGCCCGTCAGGTGTTACGTGCGAGGGCGCCGTAACGCCCGGCCGTAGTGACGACTGGCGTCTTCCGCCGTCAGGTGCGTTACGGCGAGAGGGGGAGGGGGGGGATGGTGCTATTCTTAGGCGGGGGTCATGACTGTGTCATGGTGGTGGTCAGGTACTCAGCCGGGGTCATCATATACCTAGGGTAGTGGCGTCCGGCTCAAGAGTCGTGCCGTCGTGCTCAAGCGTCGTGCCGTCGTGGTCAACGTCGCACCGTCGTGCTCAAGCGTCGCACCGTCGTATTCAAGTGTCGCACCGTCGTGCTCAAGCGTCGAGCCGTCGTACTCAAGTGTCGCACCGTCGTGCTCAAGCGTCGCACCGTCGTATTCAAGTGTCGCACCGTCGTGCTCAAGCGTCGAGCCGTCGTACTCAAGCGTCGTACCGTAGTGCCGAAGCGTCGTATGACCGTGCTCACGCGTCGTGCAGTCGTGCTCGATTGTCGCACCGTTCGTGTTCCCGCGTCGCAGAGTCGTCCTCCAACGTCGTGCTCCAGCGTCGCACCGCCGTGCGTGCTTAAGAGGTTGTTATCGAACATCAACTTACGATGGTGGGAGAGGGAGGGAGGAAGAGAGAGAGAGGGAGTGAGGGAGGGAGGGAGAAAGGGTCTGACTCATGGACTGGAATGTGGTGTGCGGGGAGACGTGCCACACCCAGTCTTGCTGGAACTCCTCAACCACCACCCCCCTTAACCCCCATGAGCACGGCGGTCGTACCCTTTTGACCACATGGGTACGACCCCTCGGAGCTAGAGGGTATGATCCCCCCTTGGGAACGGCGGTTCCACAAACAGTGAGAACGAAGAGGGTGCCACACCCTGAAGTACGACTCGCGCATGCCAGGACGACCACTGAGATGGCCGGCCCTTTTTTGAACGAAAAACGACCCTGAGGCACGAGAGCGCGATCCTTGAAATGCGACGGTAAGACCCTTAGATGTCATGGCCTAGCCTCTGACCCGATTATTTAGGGCTACGTCACAGGTCACGCCATCATATTCAGAGGCACTGCCGTCGCGCGCTCGTGGGCCGTGCCGTCGTGCTCATGGGTCGTGCCGTCTTGTTCATGGGCCGTGCCGTCGTGCTCATGGGTCGTGCCGTCGTGCTCATGGGCCGTGCTCAAGGGGGTTACTATGCTTGGGTTGAATTTACCCCCTATGTGAAGCGTACAGTCAACCTTCTATCTGAAAACCTTATAGGGTGTTATACATCCAATCCCACACACACACACACACACACACACACACACACACACACACACACACACCCACATCAACCCAGCATCCTACAGCCGCTGCACACTCCAGTCGACACACGTTACAACCCAACCTCTCGCTTCCCCTACGTTGCCCTGGGGGGGGGAAGAAACCACCGTCCGTGAGACGCAGCGGAGACGCTGGTCTTACGAGGGACGCCTTAACGTTACGACGGACGTAGTGGGAAAATGTCCTAGTCATGCTGGACGTCTCGAGCAACGTTCCTTGTTGTGGGGTCGTATGGCTAAGGTTTCCAGATACGTGGGACGTTACTCTGACATTCCAGCTATGTGGGACGTTCGGTTAAGGTCCCAGTCATGTGACACGTCTCTTACTAACGAGTCTGGTATTCAAAATCAGGTGAGAGAAGCGCCGACTCATGGCTTCTTAAGTCAGACTTAAACGACCTTAATCAACTAATCTTCTTCGGCATCTCTCCTCCTCAACATTCCCGCGTGGAGGTGGTCACTTCTGCCACGGCAGAGCGAAGTAGAAGGACACAGCGAAAGTCAGCAAGGTGTGTCAACATGAAATGCAACCGGATACGGCTCACCTGTGAATCGTAATATACACAGGTAAGCTACGGTGCATCTGCATGACAATTTGAACATCTGGTACATAACCACGATTCTAGACGGTAGCAAACGTCACTACCATGAGTAGTTGGTGGACAGAGGATCAATATTTTCGGGGTAGGAATTTCCGGGGTACCCGGGTTCCGAGTTTCGGTCAGGGAAAGACTGCCTCCAGTGGCCCTGTGCATATCGCACGTGCGTGCACCCTCCCACAGCCCACATGCTGGTGGGGTAACGGTACACTCCGGCCCGGTATGGTACACCGTATGACCCGAGAGGCGTCGTGGCTCTGTGTTTCCTGGATACACGGGTTCGACCACTTGTCATGGAGGTCGTACAGTTGTGCTCAGGAAGTCGTACTGTCATGATGAGGTAGAGGGGGGAGGGAGTCGTATCGTCGTGCTCTAGAGGTCGTACTGCATAGTGATCAAGACGTCGTCCCGTCGTGCTCTAGAGGTCGTATCGTCGTGCTCCAGAGGGTCGTATTACGTCGTGTCGACGTAAGCAGCGTCACCCCTCGCTCTGGCCTGTTGCCGGGCGGCGGCTGCGCTGCGACAGACAGACAGACAGACGGACGCAACCCGAGTCACCAGTGGTATACACCACCCCCAACCCCCCCAACCACACACACACACACACACACACACACACACACACACACCACGTCTCAAGCACACGTCACGCACTTTCTCACGCATAAATCCCTCGCTCCCCCCGCCCTCTCACGCATGTCACTACCTTACGCCTGGAGAGCTCACAACTCATGACCTACCACCAATTAAGAGGCGTCTCTCTCAGTACGGTAACGCGCTGAGGAGCGACAGCGGGTCGATCCACGTCCTACAAACATTGTCCTGTGATGATCACTACACCTAGGCGTAATTCACGCATGCGTTGGACACACGCCTCTCTCTCTCTACATCACGCCCTACGTATGTCGCTCGCGCATGCCCTGCTAACCATAAAAATGTATATCCGCGACACCTTACACGGGACGATGCCAGCCAACCCTACATCTGCGGTCCTTGAAGACCAACGAATGACGCACACTGCTACGTCAAAGTCAACGTGACACGCATACCTCACGCATCAGCCACACGCATTATCTTACACTGGTCTCACGAATGTAACACGAAACGGTTCCCACACCGTCAACTACCTTATATATATATATATATATATATATATATATATATATATATATATATATATATATATATATATATATATAATTTCCTTTGTGAGCCGTTACCAATACATCTTCACTGATGACCTCAAAAAAAAAGAGACAAACGTGATAAGAAATTCCTGGAATTATCTTATCGAAGGCGTCACTTTATATATATATACGGCAAGGCCTTATCAGCGACAACCCACGGATACAACCGCCCTATCAACACTCGAGTCTTATCTTGTCAAGGATCACAAAGGGCGCCACCAGGCTCCCCAAGTGGCCTACACAGTCCTACCGGAACAAATGTAAAAAGTACGTCATCTTGGGATGTAAGATGTGTAATAATGATGATGATGATATAATAATAATAATAATAATAATAATAATAATAATAATAATAATACTTCCCACGTATTCCCTGCGTGTCGTAATAGGCGAGTAAAGGGGAGGCAGCGGGGGGGGGCTGGAAATCCTCCCCTCCAATTTTCAATTTTCCAAAAGAAGGAACAGAGAAGGGGGCCAAGTGAGGATATCTCCCTCATAGGCTCAGTCCTCTGGTCTTAACGCTACTTCGCTAACGTGGGAAATGATGAATAAGTATGAAAAAATAATACTATTACTACCACGAACAACTACTATATAATAATAATAACAATAATAATAATAATAATAATAATAATAATAATAACAATAATAACAATAATAATAACAATAAGAATAAGAATAATGATAACGAGAATGAATCATTCATTTCCTGGTTCATCTTTTCGCAAAGAAAACGAATCTCGCCATTACGTCAATGCGATACACTAAAACCAACCTCTTAATAGCTCAAGGGGATAAGGACTTTATACACCAGGATTTTAGCTATCGTGCACGAGGGGGAGTTCAGGTATCGTTCCCAAACGATACCGGTGGTTCGAAGTTTCGGTTATCGTACTCATGTGAAGCTGACGATGCCCTGTCCTATAAGCTCCATGTTTCTAGGGGTATCGTATATACAGGATTTGAATATCGTTAATAAAGGATTCAGTAGTCGTATGTGTAATACTTAAAAGGGGTTACGAGACAGCCCCTTAGGGCGTTCCAGTACCAGACTCAGAGAGATTCCAGTAACAGTCTTTATGGGTTCCAGCACCAGACTTAAGGTGGTTCCAGCACCAGACTTAAGGTGGTTCCAGCACCACATCTAGAGGGTTCCAGTACGTGACTCAGGGAGGTTTGAATACCAGACTTAGGGGAAGAAAAAGGTTCTAGTGCCGGATTGGAAGGGTTCTGTTCTCATCATCAGTGTCATGCAGACACACTGGATAATGGGTTACTATACAATAGGGTCTTATATATAACATTGAAGGAGCAAGGATCCAGTGCCGTAACTTAATACTGGGTGGGGACATCAAAGGGGACTTCCAGCACACAGCTTCATGGCGTGTAGGCGTCGTACCCAAGGAATCTCTGGTATGTTACAGCACCCCCCCAACACACACACACACACACACACACACACACACACACACACACACACGTGTGACGCAAAGCCGTTTACTAACCTCACGACAGATAAGGTCAAAATGACCCGAGGAGCAGCCTACAGCGAGGAGACACGGTGGCCCCTCCACCCCAGACGGGCACCTCCAACCCGACCCACTACGTCGCTCAAACCTCCTGCAGACGTATCCTCACCATCAACCCGGGGTTCTCCAGGAATTTTCCTTACGACGATTCTCCTCCTCCTTCCGAAGACTCTTGTCTCGTGGGAAAAGGGACGTATGAAGAGAGAAAGAGACAGTGCCGTAATAACGCATCAATCTCAAACATTTCCTTAGACCTTAGGGCACTTTCTGCCCCCCTTTTCTGGAGGGGGGGGGGGCTGATCAGAGCTGTGTGAACAGGAGAAGGGTTCGAGCCTTGCCTCTCATTCAGCTATGTTCCAAGTTCATACAGATCTCGACTCCTGAATTTCTCTTGTCCTTGACGATGGGTATCCATGAGACTCCTATATGCTCGGGAACGAACCTTTCTAAATCAAGAAATTTCTAAAATATCGCTCAAAAACAGAGTGATCGACTAAAACCCTGATGTAAAAAGGGGGGACTATTCTCTAAATCTAATTCATCAACTGTCTTACATAATCTCTCATGTCTAGTGACCTTCAAATTCTAAATGAAATTCGGTAACCTCATCGGGACCCTAGAACTATTAGACTAAAAAAAAAAAAAAAAAAAAAACTACACAGGTGTTTTTTAAAAGGACATTCCAATCTTTTATTTTAAACGACATTCCAAGCTTTTACTTTAAACGCCATTCCAAGCTCTTATCTTAAACGCCATTCCAAGCTCTTATTCTAAACACCATTCCAAGCTCTTAATTTAAACGCCATTCCAAGCTCTTATTTCAAACGACATTCCAATCGAAACCTTGTGAGCCATCAATAGATTTAAGATGGCAGTCCTTGTTTTAGTGTGAGCTTCACTTATCTCCAACACTAGGGAACCTCCTCATCTAATCGTAGATACTCACGGTACTGATATCATACCTGGACGTTCAAGGATAAGATATCAACAGGAAGTCCAATGTGATATTTTCTTTCTTTCCCCACGGCACATCTCAACATTTTAGGTTCTTAAATGGCTTGAACTCTTCCTAACTGTTATGGTATATATATATGTCTGATGTTGATTACCTTATTCATATAAAAAAAAAAAATCAGTGATTCCCCTCAAGCCGGAGTTCAAAACTCTTCGAAATAGTTTCGGGTTTGTGAAGCTCAAAACTCTATTTAGTTTCGGGTTTGTGAAGCAACGATATTTGGGAAATTCAGGCGGGGCGTTCATCTTCAGCATCTCTCAGCCAGGAACGTTCAAATGTACAAAAGTTCCATTAGCTATGACTTCAACCACGGATGATAATGATGATTTTTCATTCTAATATCAATCTCCTATTTTGCCCCGGACTCGATCATCCAAAAGACCTTGGGCAAAGTAAATTTACGTACCAGACCTGAACCTACCTTCCTCACAGCTGGTTCTTTCTAAGTTCAAGGTCTCATTCGAACCTAGAATCCATATAAAAAGCAACTATTCATTTCTCTTTTCGAACCTGCAATCCACACTTCTATTCGTCAGGAATTCCCACGAACGTCGAGAGAAACTTCAACGAACTAAATGTGAGGGATCCAACCCAGCGCTTGCATTTGCATGTGGATACTAAAATATTACTGTAAATAACATCTTATTGTCGCATAGACACCTCTCTATTTGCTGATGTGAGTCCACCCTAATACAGTGGATAAGCATACAAAATAGGAAGAACGAGACGAATACGAACACTGAGTGAGTAAAATGTAAGCGCGGAGTGCACTATTTTGTCACCTTTGACCACGTCGTGAGGTCGAATGACATATTGCACAAAACGAACACAACATACGAGGAATAAAACGTCCAACACTCGTTCAATAGGGATGAACATGTCAAGTGGAGCACGGGTCTGTTCGTCCATGTCTCCACCGCGTCTACTTTTACCTACAGAGGTTTGAAGTAACGGATACTATTTTTTTCTTTTTTCTCTCTCTCTTTTTCTTTCCCCCTTTACTCTCAAGGCAACGCCGAGGGCGAGAAAAATATCCCAGGTCTAATCTTCGTCGTCAGCCGGAGATGACATCACTGCCGCAAGCGTCACCAGGAGCGACGCAAGACCAGACTTGCAGGCAGGCAGCCAGTGCGCCCTTGGAATTATCATAAGCGACAGGGGAACCTGGCCCACAAGAAACCAGAGCCCTGTGTCACATCACAAGCACAGGGAGAGCCTGCCTTCAAGCAGCTATAGCGCACTAGGTACCGTCATCTGGACAGGAGGGCCTGCCTGCAGCCAGCAAGCGCCATAAGACATGTACCACGAGCAGAGAGGGGCTTGTCTGTAGGTAGGGAAGAGTCTCCTGCATTATTACAATCACGCGAGGTCTTGTTTGAAAGTAACCCGCGCCCTATGCATTAAACAAGCACTGAAGATCCTTCCTACGTGGCGACGGTGCCCTGAGCATTACCACAAGCACAGGGAGGCGTGCCTGGAAGCCTTCACTACCCTCACATGCTGGGGAACTTTCTACCGGCCGGCACAAACACCTCCCCCAACACGTAATCTGAACCCACACACGCAACGGGCGGTCATCACACCTCCTCGGCCCACTCATTTACACTGCAGCTTCCGGCAGGGCGAAAACCCATGTCATCATCCAAGCTCCAAACCCGAAACTGTGCCTCTTGATCCCCTCGGCAAGCATGCAAGAGCACAGCGAGGTCAACGACGTGATCAGGACGTCTTCGCATGAGCTTGAGGGAAAGCGGGGTCCAGCTCCTCCTCCTCCTCCTTCGTCAGACTCTGTCGCAATCGGAAATCGCCCAGACGGCGTCACCGTCAGGAACAACCCCCTGAGAGAGGGCGGGAAGCGGGCAGCTGGTGAGGCACAAGACATCCAGACGCCTCCGCCCTATGGGTATGACGGCTTCATCCAGGGAAGCTAGTAATGATCCAGACAGTCTGGTAATGATCCAGGCAGGCTGGTAATGATCCAGGCTGCCTGGTAATGATCCAGGCAGCCTAGTTATGATCCAGGCAGCCTGGTAATGATCCAGGCAGCCTGGTAATGATCCAGGCAGTCTGGTAATGATCCAGGCAGCCTGGTAATGATCCAGGCAGCCTGGTAATGATCCAGGCAGCCTGGTAATGATCTAGGCAGCCTGGTAATGATCCAGGCAGCCTGGTAATGATCCAGGCAACTGGTAATGATCCAGGACAATTTCCCAGCCAACTCTACCGAGATCCTCCCTTCCATCATTATAGACATCCTCCCTGCCAACATCAGCCAAAGTCTCCCTTGCTAACACCAGCAACATCCTCCCTGCCAACGCTAGTAAAAAAAAAAATGGTCTGAATACGTTGGTTTCATGGAGTTATCTTAGCGAACGACGGCACGGGTCTTATCTTGTGATATCCTCACGTAAGCTACGCGACGCGTACCTCATATATTTTTGAGACCTCTGACCATGGCTCATAACATAGATGTTGTCTTGAGAGATGTTATCTTTGAGCCAAGCCTTTATCCCCCTCCGATCCTCCTTCCCTCCCATCGCCTCTCTGTGTCTCATTCCTCCCTCTGCCCACACACACACACACACACCCATCACTGTCTTTCCCTCTACCCGACCTCCCCAACCCATCCCATCGTTTGCCACCAACCTTAAGCCTCCTCCTTCCCACACTATCCTCCCCTTTCCCTTCCTTTAAAAGGCGAGGTTTAGGGGGGGCGATTCGAAGGGGGTGGTGGGGGGAGAGAGGAGGTTTGGTTTGGTAGGCGTGGTTTAATCCTAATGGTTTAATGGTCGTGGTTTAATGGCGTTGGCTTTTACGGTGTTCCACGAAGAGTTAGCGAATGTCCTGACTGGTACGTGGTAAAAGTCCCACATGAAGGTGAAGATATATATATATATATATATATATATATATATATATATATATATATATATATATATATATATATACTGCTTGTGTACTGGTGGGCAAAGCTACATCACCATTACGGGTTGTATAGTGTACCGGTGATGACGAATCACCAACCCATTTTCTCACATCCTATCAATCCAAGCGACGCGCGTGGAAAAATAGAAAATGGGAGAATAACGAAGGAAACTCACTCACTTGGCTTAGGGACGGATCTCGAGGCCGGGTTGACACCAACTGGAGGCGGAGGAGGAGGTGGCGCTCAAGCAGCTTTTTTAAGCAGGTTAATTCGAGGTAAAGCGACGGGGTAGTGCGTGTGTGTGTGTGTGTGTGTGTGTGTGTGTGTGTGTGTGTGTGTGTGTGTGTGTGTGTGTGTGGGTAAGTGACTTTACCAATTACAAGTGCGCTCACACCTGGGTTCCCCTTCCCTCAATCCTTCTCCTTCCTTCCTTTTCAGTGGCTGTCTGTTTGCGTCTCTCTCTCTCTCTCTCTCTCTCTCTCTCTCTCTCTCTCTCTCTCTCTCTCTCTCTCTCTCTCTCTCCAATACCCCTTACCATTCACTACATGCCCTGTTCAACCTCGACATTGTACACACACACACACACGCACACACACACACACGAGATGGAGGCGCACCACCACCGCCCCTTCTCGCGGTTCACCATAGCCCGTGCGTGCGTTCACCGGAACCTCTCTCTCTCTCTCTCTCTCCTCTCTCTCTCTCTCTCTCTCTCTCTCTCTCTCTCTTGAACAAGCAGAGTTCGTTGACTCTCCCTCCACCCCTCCACCATACTCCTCCCCCGGGAACTCGCCCGCACCGACCTTACGTACGTAGAGTCGGTGCCTCGGTAGAGTTATCATGGCGTGGGACGACCTTAATGACAACGCCCTGCCTGAGGTTTGCACGCAGAGTCCTCACACCAACTTACCTCCCTCCCTTCCACCCGCCCTCTCTCTCTCCCTCTTCCTTCCCACGTCTCTCCCTTCCCTCTACCTACCCTACCTTGATGTCTCTCCCTCCCTCACTCCCGAGTCTCTTAATGTCTTTCCCTTGACGTGTTCCATCCCTCTTTCACCCTCTCCCTCTGCGAACCACCTTCCCATGTCTCTCCCTTTCCCCCTAACTCCCCCTTTCCAATGTCCCTATCCCCTCTACCCATCCCATCGCCATGTCTCATTCCCCCCCGTCTCTTACCCTTCACCCTCCCTTTGTCTTTCCTTTCCCATACCTGCCTTTCCTGACATATCCCCTTCCTATATCTCCCCCTTCCCCTACATAACCTCTACCTATGTTTGCCCCTTCTTCTTCTTCTCACCATTCGCCCTCCTTCTTCCTTTCCCCTCCCCCTTCCTTAACGCAGCCCACACCCCACCCACACCTCCTGCCCTTCACAGCGGCCAGTGCATATCACCCCCAGCTGCCGCCCGCAGACGTTCCTGGCCACGATGAACAACACATGCACTTCCGCCATGATCGATTTAAGCCAAGTATTGGCCAGACCGATACCAAGTATACGTCTCGAGTTTGAGAATATACTTTTCTTACCTTTTTTTTCCCCTAACCTAGACATTTCACTAGCGATAAGATTGCACGTTAATATATATATATATATAAATATATATATATATATATATATATATATATATATATATATATATATATATATATATATATATATACTGATATAGATAGGTAGATAGATAGATAGATAGATAGAGAGAGAGAGAGAGAGAGAGAGAGAGAGAGAGAGAGAGAGAGAGAGAGAGAGAGAGAGAGAGAGAGATGTCATGATAGAAAGTTATGAGAAGGGACAACACAAAGGTCAAACTCTCTCTCTCTCTCTCCCCGCATGACTCA
>NC_092291.1:14477826-14510326 GCF_036320965.1 Panulirus ornatus
AAACGGAGGTTTGGATGTTTCGCATTTCTCTCCGTCGTGACTGACGATATCCGCGGCGGGTCGTTGGGGGAGGAGGAAACAAGGTTATTACGTCGCTTGCAGAGTGAGTGCCACGTCTCCCCCACTGGCCTCAGCATCGCTGAGCAATTGTCTCAGGTTTCCTGTGTGTTATCCGGCACTGTCTTCCGCGACACACACACACACACACACACACACACACACACCAGGATGATGCCCGACCACATCTCCCCTCCCCTCCCTCCATCTCCTCCCTCCCAATACCACACGCCCTTCTCTCCCTCCTCCCACCCTGGCCTACAGTCTCAGGCATCTCCTGGCCTCTGCTTCACTATCGTGCAACCCCCAGGGCAGCGTTACCGAGCTGCCGCCCGTGACGTTACCCAGACCCCCTCATGTGTGATGGGGCGACCTCGGCGAGACCCTGACCTTTGGCTTCCGTCACACACACACACACACACACACACACACACACACATACCACTGCTGTAACGCCACATACCTACCAAACTTCAATACTACACTAGTAAACATACCGGAATATTTTTCTGCATGCTTAAGTATTTTACGACACTGTTGTAGATACAGGATTGCACATACAAATGCGACGCCACACTTATAAAACTTACGAGACACACTTACAAACAGTACATCTTACTTATAAATGTTCGCCATACTCTTAAAAGACGTAACTCCACACACTTATACATACCAACTTACTTTTGTTAGATGACACTTAAATGCACCATTAATTATAAGTGTGCTGGCTTTACTTATTCGCTGACTATTTATCATGGTTGTTGTGTGGTATTAACTTATCATTCATTACGGTAGATATCTGTAACTTGATCTTATTAAATCTCATATAATGATTTCTTTACTTACAATGGATCCCCTTATCTTTCTTCTTACCAATTCATTTACCTTATCTTCAAATGAAGACATATATTGTTTCCAGCTAAGTCTATATATATCTATCTGTCTGTATATCTACCACTCCATTTATCTGTCCCATCATATATACGTCCCTATACTTATCTATCTAACTTTCTATCTATCTATCTATCTATCTATCTATCTATCTATCTATCAGTCTATCTGTTTATCTACCTAACCACCTACTGAAACACGAATATTCATTTATTCATGTCAACTTCTTACAATTTCTTTATTCTTTCTTGTCCACTTTTTTTCTCTATTTTTTTCTTCAAAAACATATATATAAGAAACCACCCAACATCCATTGTTTATTCTTATCTTCCCTTTTTTTCTTCCTTTGATATTCATCTAGGTGCATGGAAAGGAATGGTGAACGTGAGAGGGTGTGATGGAGGTAGGGTGGGAGAATGTTGGAGTGTGAGGGAGGAAGGAGGATGTTGGAGGGAAGGAGGGCGAATGCTGAAGTGTGAGGGGGAGGGGAGGGGGAGAAAAGTATGTGGGAGGAAAAGTGAAGGAGAGAGTATGAGAGAGAGAGAGAGAGAGAGAGAGAGAGAGAGAGAGAGAGAGAGAGAGAGAGAGAGAGAGAGAGAGAGAGAGAGAGAGAGAGGGGGGAGTCGGTAGGGAGAGGAAAGAAAAGCAAGAGAGAGAGAGAGAGAGAGAGAGAGAGAGAGAGAGAGAGAGAGAGAGAGAGAGAGAGAGAGAGAGAGGGGGGGGGGAGGAGGAAGAGGAGGATGGAGGGGAGGAAGGTGAATGCACTGTCTATCCTCCTCTCCCCCAAAGGGTTCCTCTGTTCTCACCCTCCCGTAGGGAAGCCACTCTCCCACCACCGACGACCATGTTATTCAAGTGGACCACTTGATCCAACACCCACCCACCCACCCACCTACCCTTTGGAAGGTAAACATATACAATCATATAATGATGATTCAAGATGTTATACCGTGCTCTCTGACACGAAATCAAGTGTGAACATTTAAAATTCAATTATACCAAAAAAAAAAAAAAATCCTGCTCCTTCAACTTCCACTCAAGAGCCTCAACACGGTGGAAATCACACCGACTCAAAACACTTCACGATTTACAGCCCAATGAAAATGCCACAGCGTTACACACACTGGCCGGTGTGTGTGTGTGTGTGTGTGTGTGTGTGTGTGTGTGTGTGTGTGTGTGTGTGTGTGTGTGTGTGTGTGTGTGTGTGTTTTAATGCTTGTGCGTGCGTGCACGAAACGAAGGATCGCCACACACCCACACCTGCTCATCCATAACCAACCTCACTGGGGCTGCTGCCCAACTCAGGTCGCCCGCCCGGTCACCTGGCCTCCTCCCCTTTACCTGGGGCCCCCACACCCACGTATATCGTCCCTCCTCGCCTCTTAACTCACCTCCCCACCAAACCCAGCCCAGAGGATGGCTGGCCACCCTGGCCTCTCTCTCTTGTCTTGTTCGCTTCCCTCCTCCCTCCCACTGCACCAACCGTCTCCCTCAATCCTGTCTGAATGAAACCACTTGCTCTTATGCTTGGAGCTATACACTCACCCAACACCCTCCCCTCCTTCATCTTTGAGTCTCGAGAATCATACGCCAGCCTGTAATTCCTCTGGTTAGGGTCACATGTGAGTCGTATTTAGCAGTCACAGAAAAAGAAGAGAATAGAAAAGACAGATTATATATATCTCCTTTTGTACGACACGACACATGTCTCTCCACCACCCTCATCTCGAGTGTATAATTAGAGATGGTGTTCGTCTCTCGGGGTCCACGTAAAAAAAAAGAAAACGAAAAAAAAAAAAAAAAACCCGGCTGTGTTCCCGTTAGATCAGCTGAAATTCGCGGAAGCGTGCATCGAGGTGTGAGAAGCTTTGATTACAGAACCACTCCACAATGTCTAGGTGAGAGACTCGCCCTTATGGATGATAATAATATAGTTGCCAGCGTCCTTAATCTCTCTCTTTGTCTCACCCTTGAGTCGAGGAGGCCTTGGAATGAACTAATAAAAGGCTCTAAGGGTTCAGAGGGTCTTTACTTCTCTGTACAAGTGGGAGACACTAAAGCAAAGTTACCCACTGAAATGCATCGCTCAGTGCCAGCGTTAACGAGACGAAGCATAACGTAAGCTACTGAGTTAATGGTACGGAATGCAGAGTTTTCGCTCGCTGAAGCTACAGCTAAATAAATGGCTGACTATAAAAGGCACCTGTGGAAGTGACTGTAGGTTGTATGAGCTGTGGAAGTGACTGTAGGGTGTATGAACTGTGGAAGTGACTGTAGGTTGTATGAACTGCGGAAGTGACTGTAGGTTGTATGAGCTGTGGAAGTGACTGCAGGTTGTATGAACTGTGTAAGTGTGACTGTGAGCTGTACAGACTGACTGACTGTACAGCTGTCCTGAGGCACCCTCTTAATGATAATGGTAAACTTCGAGAGGAGACAGCCTACCATGCCTCGCTGTTGGAGTCGTGTGATAAGTCTCCTAGCGAGGAGACGGAGGAGGAGGAGGATCGTCGACCACTTTCCATTTTTGAGGGAGGGTCGTGCGGACAGTCCCGGAGGAAGGGTCGTGTGCAGAGTCGTCCCACCACACATGACAGACAGCCCTGGGCCACGGTGCGAGAGCTTTCCGGAAAACCGACCTATCATCTGAGACGTCGGTAAAGTGAAAGCATTAAGAGTGTGGCATGAAGACAGACAGCGTCGAGGACGTGGTCTGAACACTAACCCATCACCACCGAGCAGCCAGCGAGCCACACCCGACTGGCCCGAAGATTCACCCATTAGCGAGCCGTCCTCAAGACCCACGTGGGTGTGGGGCCTGATCAACAGTAGGCCACAGAGAGGGAGGAGGAGCAGCAGCAGGGACGTGAGCCGCTTGAAGACGAAGCAAGGACAGTAAGCCATAGAGAGGGACAGGTCGAACTAACTTCAAGGCCCTAAAAAAACCCACAGAAACACCTCTATATGTTCGGCACATCTCTCGCTCTTCTCTTCAAAATGGCTTCATAGCCTCCTCGTCTTGTCTGAAGCCCGCCCTGAAAGGACTTCCCTCATGAAAAGAAGTAGGAGAGCTTTTTCTGAAATTGAACAATGTCTGACCTCTCCAACCCGCTATCTTTTTCCACGTCTAAGGATGAATGAGCTATTCGTCTGTGAGACTCGACGTTGTTCCCTTTTCCCCCAAAGACCATACGGTCGCTCACCTGAAGAAGAGGTCATGCAGTAGCTGACCCCTACCCCGGGTTCTTCATCTCGCAAATGGATCTACTCGGAGCTACCTGTCCTCTTTTTTTTTCGCTCCTGAGACGAGACTTATTTTAGTGGGGGAGGAGAGAGAAAAAAGGAGGTTATTTCTGGAAGTCAACAATTACTAAGGCTCAACCCAACATTACCCAACCTAACCTAACCTAACCCAACCCAACCCAACGTACCCTAATCTAACCCAACCTATTTCAACCCAACACAACCTTACCTAACCTATCGCAACCTACCCTAACTCAGCCTAACCTAATCTAACCCAACCAAACCAAACCCACCCTAACTCAATCCACCCTACCCTATCCTAAACTAACCCAACCAACCTAACCTACACCAAACCAACCTAACCTAACCTAACTTAACCTAACCCAACCTAACCTACCCTAACCCAACCCAACCCAACCTAACCTAACCTAACCCAACCTAACCTAACCTAACCTAACCTACCCTAACCTAACCCAACCTAACCTAACCTAACCCAACCTAACCTACGCTACCCTACCCAACCCAACCTAACTACCCAAACCAACCTAACCACAACCACCAATAACCCAACCAACCTACCAACCCAACTAACCTAACCAACCACCCAACCAACCCAACCTAAACCCAACCAACCTAAACTAACCCCCAACCTAACTACCCTCTACCCACCACTAACCCCTAACCAAACCATACCCTCAACCACTCCTAACCTAACCAACACCAACCCACACCTAACCCCCAAACCTAACCAACCCAACCTAACCTAACCAACCCCTAACCAACCTACCAACTACCTACCACCTAACCACCACCAACCAACCCAACCACCCTAACCTAACCCAACTACCCTAACACACCCAACCTACCCTAACCAACCCAACCTAACCCTAACCAAACCAACCACTACCTAACCACCAACCTAACCCAACCCACCACACCTACCTACCAACCCAACCTACCTAACCCAACAACCTAACCTAACACCAACTACCTAACCCAACCTAACCCTAACCTAACCTAACCCAACCCAACCTAACCTACCCTACCTAACCTAACCTAACCCAACCTACCCTAACCTAACCCAACCTAACCTAACCCAACCTACCCTAACCTAACCCAACCTAACCCTAACCTAACCAACCTAACCTAACCCAACCTAACCCAACCTAACCTAACCCAACCTAACCTAACCTAACCCAACCTAACCTAACCTAACCCAACCCAACCTAACCCAACCCAACCTAACCCAACCTAACCTAACCCAACCTAACCTAACCTAACCCAACCTAACCTACCCTAACCTAACCCAACCTAACCCAACCCAACCTAACCCTAACCTAACCTAACCCAACCTAACCTAACCCAAACCAACCTAACCTACCCTAACCTAACCCAACCCAACCTAACCTAACCCAACCTAACCTAACCTAACCTAACCCAACCTACCCTAACCCAACCTAACCAACCTAACCTAACCCAACCCAACCTAACCTAACCCAACCTAACTTAACCTAACCCAACCTAACCTAACCCAACCTAACCCAAACCAACCTAACCTAACCTAACCTAACCTAACCAAACCCAACCTAACCTAACCCAACCTAACCCAACCTAACCTAACCCAACCCAACCTACCCTAACCTAACCTAACCCAACCTACCTAACCTAACCTAACCCAACCTAACCTAACCTAACCCAACCTAACCTAACCTAACCCAACCCAACCTAACCTAACCCAACCTAACCCAACCTAACCTAACCCAACCTACCCTAACCCAACCTAACCTAACCCAACCCAACCTACCCTAACCTAACCCAACCTAACCTAACCCAACCTACCATAACCTAACCCAACCTAACCTAACCCAACCTACCCTAACCCAACCCACCCAACCTAACCCAACTCAACCTAACCTAACCCAACCCAACCTAACCCAACCTAACCTAACCCAACCCAACCTAACCTACCCTAACCTAACCCAACCTAACCTAACCTAACCCTAACCTAACCCAACCTACCCAACCTAACCAACTCAACTTAACCTAACCCAACCCAACCTAACCTAACCCAACCTAACCTAACCCAACCCAACCTAACCTAACCTAACCCAACCTACCCTAACCTAACCCAACCTACCCTAACCTAACCCAACCTACCCTAACCCAACCCAACCTAACCTAACCCAACCCAACCTAACCTAACCCAACCTAACTTAACCTAACCCAACCTAACCCAAACCAACCTAACCTAACCTAACCTAACCCAACCTAACCTACCCTAACCTAACCTAACCCAACCTACCCTAACCTAACCCAACCCACCCAACCTTACCTAACCCAACCTAACCTACCCTAACCCAACCCAACCTAACCTAACCCAACCAACCTAACCTAACCCAACCTAACCTAACCTACCCTAACCCAACCTAACCTAACCCAACCTAACCTAACCCAACCTACCTAACCCAACCCACCTACCTAACCTAACCCAACCTACCATAACCTAACCCAACCTAACCTAACCCAACCTACCTAACCCAACCCACCCAACCTAACCCAACTCAACTTAACCTAACCCAACCCAACCTAACCTAACCCAACCTAACCTAACCCAACCCAACCTACCCTAACCTAACCCAACCTAACCTAACCCAACCTACCCTAACCTAACCCAACCTAACCTAACCCAACCCACCCAACCTAACCTAACCTAACCCAACCTAACCTAACCCAACCTAACCTAACCCAACCTAACCTAACCCAACCCAACCTAACCCAACCTAACCTAACCTAACCTAACCCAACCTAACCTAACCTAACCCAACCCAACCTAACCTAACCTAACCTAACCTAACCTAACCCAACCTAACCCAACCCAACCTAACCTAACCTAACCCAACCCAACCCAACCTAACCCAACACAACCTAACCTAACCTAACCTAACCTAACCCAACCCAACCCCCGCCTCTGTTGGTGCTTTGTTTTATGGGACCAACGCCTGAGGGGCGCCGCTTACGCAAACCCATCTACCGGATTGTCGTTTTTTATGTGCGAGCCAGAGAGACGGTAATGGTTACGCTCCCTCGATATCATGGAAAGTACTCTCTCACTCTCTCTCTCTCTCTCTCTCTCTCTCTCTCTCTCTCTCTCTCTCTCTCTCTCTCTCTCGCGGTGAGCGCTACGCGCTGCCCCACGACAGAATCTCGTCGTGGGTACACCCTAAGTCTTGTCTCTTTTGACACGAGGCATTTCCTTACGTCTGGGCCGAGGGAATAATTCATTACACAAGCTACCCTGTGACAAAGAATTGCTTTTGAAGACGAATTTTGCCTTTGTGTGTGTGTGTGTGTGTGTGTGTGTGTGTGTAGATGTTCCACATCTAATGAAAAAAAAAATCCTCTTCACCTACAGTCCTCAAATATCAGCTCACCGGTCGCTTTACCCCTGATGCCTCAAGACGGACTTAACGACAAGAGCACACGGTTACGACCCGCAGTTACGACGGCCTCTCGTCGGGTCAAAGACCAGGCTGTCTTACCCGAGGGGTTGAACTATCGTGTCCAGCGGGTCGAGGCGTCGTAGGGGAAGAAGGGTCGGGAGATGAAATGACAAATGACTACAAAACACAGACTGATAAGGCTTATCTCGATATAAATAAACAGTGGATGTCACACCGTCTCTCCAGTGCCCGTTATCAGGAACATAATTTGAGAGATGAGAGAGTTCGCCTGTTCGCCTGTGGCTCGCCGTCTTTGTGTTCACGTCAGACCAGCTTGAATCCGTGAACGAGAGAGTTACGACCTTGGCTTAGGTTACGACAGTGCATACATGACATTTCCACGAAGTGCAGGACCTTGAGACACAGGAGGGGGTGTCCTGATGGTCTGAAAATGTGTTTTGGAGGGTATGGCAGGTCACCTTGGAATGACCCCATGCTGTTGTTTTATAAGGACCCGAAATGACGCTTTCTAAGTTTTGTAAGTGGTCGTTGCCTGTAGTTCTCAACTGTCATGATACGAAACAAGTAAATCTATTATGCTTACTCTTAACACCTGCATAACCTTATGTACATATACATACATATATAAATCGCAAGCGCCATCTCTTCGCAGAGGAGGGAAAACGATCGCAAGAGACGGCGCGGCCCCTGGGGAGGATGGCGTGGCATTCGACCAGACCTGACCTGACCCTTATAGATCGGGCCAAAGGTCAGGCCATCCCACCCATACGACGCGCGGTCCTACACACGGGGGTATCAGAACGCATCAGGTCTTTCCCTGCAAAAACAGGATCAGCGATGGAGGGTTCCTCCCGCGCCTGTGCAGGATGCAAGTTCCTGCAGTGGAACCAAGTGTCGGGAAGTCCCACCCTCCACTTGCATTCCCCGTAGGATTCGCCGGGAGTCCTTGCCATGGGTCAGAGGAGGCCAGGAAAACAGCCGACCATCCACTGGAAAGATCCTTGCGAGTGTCGCAGAAGGTCCCCCGTGACGCAAGAGGCAATCCTGCGTCAGGCTCGCAAGCATCAGTCTGTAAAAGACGTCCGTTCGCCCGACGAGTCGAGCCTTTGGGTAAGATGGCCTGGCGTGTGGCCAAATCTCCCAGGATCCCGGTCAAATGGTCACGCCATCAAATACCAGAAAGTTCGCATACAGATCGCTGAGAGATTGGGCCCGAGGATCGTCTCGTTGCGCTTCCACAGGTCGAGATGTTTGCTTGCTTGCTTGCTTGCTGCAGCATCTGACGTTGAGCTGGCGTGCCCTGCCTTCACCGCTCCGTGATATTCTCCGAACTCGCGCACTCTTTACCTCGTTCTGTGAGCCGTTACCTGTGCTATGCTCCTTCAACGCCTCTACTGCACTGTGCCTCCAGGACCGCGCCTTCGGCGAAATGGTTCAGCCGTGTCTCGAACGAGTGCGACGGTAGCCTGATCCCAACGCTGAGAAGTTAATATCGATGCCACAGTGCACGAAGACTCACACGCTTCGAAGTACACTACTAAATGAAGCACCACTGGCACGTAAATTTACACGTGCATATAAAGCGATTTCACTCCTCGAAAGAACCAGGGTGAGATATAACGCGAATATAGTGTACAAAATGGTGTAATCTTCGTGCACTATGTGATATTTGTGACTATACGTTCTGAATTTCTAGCGTTGTTGACATTTCAATGTAGCTTTGTTTATATCTTGGAGTATAGTTGGGCACTGTGATTCAGTGGAGTTAAACGAGTATACAACTGTAAGCTAAATGTGGCCCTGTATTTGGTAATTATACGGTGTGTGTGCGTGTGTGTGTGTGTGTGTGTGTGTGTGTGTGTGTGTGTGTGTGTGTTCATAAGTGCCAATGTAGGATGTAGTTTTTTTTTCCCACTATTTCTATTGCTACCGTTTCCTAAGTCACTTATCAGTGCTTCCTGAACTTTCACTAAAGTCATTCTTCATTCCTTACATCTCCTATGATGATTACGTAATACAGTGCTACGTATCAAGGCATTTCTTCAGCTATAGTGCGGTGCAAGTTTTCACTTCCTCATCTTCATACATTCACACTTAAAACCTGCGGGTGTGTGATACATCAAGTTGTTACGCGTTCCCTTTCGACCCCATGAGCACGAGGCTCTACCTCCAAGAGCTGCTGGTTTATGCAGGCAGGAATATAATGTGACGCTGTCCACAGGATGAGGAGAGCAGGGGAGTGGGTAGGTCGGTGGCGGTTGGGGAGGGACATCGCGGGGCCTCTCCCAAGTCGAGGTCATGTGATGATGATGATGATACACTGCTCTCTCTCTCTCTCTCTCTCTCTCTCTCTCTCTCTCTCTCTCTCTCTCTCTTAGGGGTGTGGCTCATAAATACAAGTCCAGGACGGAGGCCATCAGGGAGTGGCGTCTGGAGACGGAGGAGTGGCTTCAGAAAACGACCGCATATCCACACCAGGGGACAGGTGATCGTCGGTAGGGTTGCCCGATGGAAACCGAGTCTCAAAAACGGACGTAAACCTCAGTCCACTCGTGTGCAAACACCATTAGCGGTGGGTTGCTTCAAGGCAGCGCACCTCTTGGATATATGGACTGAAGACGACGAAGAGGAGGAGGAGGAGGACCTTCCACTGATGTGTTATTTTGGGCTGGAGACAAAAAAAAAAACAAAAAACAAAAAAAAAACACCAGCCGTAAAGCGCGCAAAGACAGACAGACAGACAGACAAACAGACAGACAGACGACAAGCCTCAAGTGATACGGTTTGGCTGCGACAACGCATTCTGGAACACAGACAGAAAAACCAAGGAGATACCTCCTGGCCATGTCGTTTACACACACACACACACACACACACACACACACACACACACACACACACGCCTCGAGGGCCTGGGGGGACAGAGGAGTCATGACTTGGAAGACAAACTCAACAACAAAAGTAACCTTGTCGTCCAGAGGCCAAAGTGAGACACATATTCTCTCTTAAATCTTTCTTAACGACGCCTGTCGGGGGGTTGTTTCCTCGTCTGAATCACACCACTGAAAGGACTTCATTCATGAAAGAGCCAGACTGAGACAGACACCTTTTTTTTCTCTCTCTCTCTGTGCGCTTCATTCATGAGAGACAACACAGCTTTTTTTTTTCTTACTTTTTTCCTTCAGTTAAACAATATTTGACCTCCCCGCCGGCTATCTTCCGCTGGAGTGAGAATGAATGAAAGATATATATCATTTGTGTGGCTGGAGGAGGTTCTTCTCCATTTTCACCCCCACCCTCCCCACACACACACACACACACACACACACACACACACACAAAAGGTCGCTGACATTTAAGAGCAGAGGTAATGCTGCAGCAGACGACACCACACGGCCCTCATTAACCTATTGAAGACAGACAGTAACGGCCCCTTGAGCAGCATGACTGTACGACCCTTGGGGGCGTGATTTTCCCCCCGACCTTTGACCTTACTCTCTCTCTCTCTCTCTCTCTGGGTCAGGTTCAGAAGCAGAGGTCCACCATCACACATGACTGTCATGCACTCACGTCCGAGAGGGCTGAAGCGTTGCTGCCGCCTTCATCGGGGCCGTTAATTAAGGCGAATCTTCGCGTGTTGTAAATGTTGCGCCGGAGGAGAGCGGCGCCCTTGAGACGTAGCATGGCCGGTCCGTGGTTCGGTCAAGCCAAGGTGAAGTGGAATGTGGCGCGTTTAGTATTGTTGTACTGCAATGAAATTCTCTCTCTCTCTCTCTCTCTCTCTCTCTCTCTCTCTCTCTCTCTCTCTCTCATATATATATATATATATATATATATATATATATATATATATATATATATATATAAGAGAGAGAGAGAGAGAGAGAGAGAGAGAGAGAGAGAGAGAGAGAGAGAGAGAGAGAGAGAGAGAGAGAGAGAGAGAGAGAATCTTATCGCCGCCACAGAGGGAATCGTTTATTAACTACAAGCACGTTTAATGGAATCCTTTTGCAAGACGGGGGGCTGGTCTTTTCTGACAGCGTGTGTGATTGCCTGCAAGTCCCATACGCAAAGGGAGGCCCATACACTACTCATGGAGGCCCAACTCTAATATCCTCTCTACTACCACAGAACTTTATAAACTTTTATACACTGTCGCCATTCACGATTTCATCTCTCATTCATCCACTATTCTGATGTCTTAAACGTATTTTTCTCTACGTCATCTCGAACAATCATCTAGTCATGACCACTGTATGCCCTATCCTTGCATCTCCGGGAGGAACTGCTGACAGCCGACATCATCAAACTGGTTTAGAAACTTGGAGGTTGCGATCCTGACCATCCTTACTTGTCCTATGTAACCGGAAAATTTATGGTCTCTTAGCTTTCAGCAAACCTCGCCTCTCTACATTCTGGCTGGATAGTTATCGCCCTCCTCTGTCCCTTCCCTAACAGCTCTTTGTCCTCTTTTTCATTTACGGGCGATGGCCAAAAATGAGAATCCTGTTCAGGCTATGTACAGTCTGTTGAACGTAGTATTTGCCATCGCAAAATTCTTCTCTGAGGCTCTGATCTCTGGCGATAGATAAGGTAAAATGTACAGAGTCGACTGCCATGTCCCTCTCTCACACACACGCCTTAATGTACCTTCTTACCCTCTGGATGACATTCATACAGAGACCTTCTTTAACGATCCGTCCCTGGTGCAAGACCCACCTTCGCCTGAAGCCACTCACTCTCCTCTCTTCCTACTCGCACACTCGCCTTAGCCTCTTAACGAAACACTCATCGCTGCTTCCAGCTGCTTTCTTCCCGCACCATGTAATCGCAATACCTTCCATGTAGCATCACTATCAACCTTATCATACGCTTTATCTAGATCAATAAATACCACGTACAAATCCTTTTGTTCCTCGAAGTATTTATCTCACACAGATTCTTCAAAGCAAATACTTGATCCACACATTCTCTACCACCCTTGAAGCCAAGTGGCACTCACACACACACACACACACACACACACACACACACACACACATCAACTGACTGTTATATTTCTCTCTTGTGTCTCCCCTGATGATGTGATTTTTACACGAAAGTGCACTTGGGAACTTATCGTGTTTCATTTTCCCTGTGGACTCTTAGGAATATATATATATATATATATATATATATATATATATATATCCCGGACTGCCTGCATCGCCAGTGGAAGGAGAGGAACACATGGTGAACGGGTAACTTCTCATCCAAAAGAAGCCCACCTTACCCTACTCCAGCATGAAGCACGTCCTCAAAGCCTTTCGTTTCCCAGCTGTATGTAGGACCTTCTTCCGCGGAGTACAGCTACTCCGCGAAAGCCAACAACAGAATCCCAGACCTGCCATCCAACATGATGTCAAAGGGATTCGAGCACCTTCTGTTTTCATGTGATGAACACACTTACGTGTAGAAACAGGATATGAGTGGTCGTCTGACGTGTGTGTGTGTTTGTGTGTGTGTGTGTGTGTGTGTGGGGCGGTGTGTGTGTGTGTGTATGTGTGTGTGTGTGTGTGTGTGTGTGTGTGTGTGTGTGTGTGTGTGTGTGTGTGTGTGTGTTTGCGTAAATAAATACATAAATAACGGTGTAGTGGATTTTGGCCGCCACTCGGCTGATAATATACACATTTGAGGTATTACACATGTTAGAGAACTGGGAGGTTATCATCACACCGTCACTAATAAACTGATCATAAAAGAACTTAAGATCTAGGCGGGTTGTATGCGCACGCGTGCGTGTATGTATGAAGAAGAATACGTGTGTGTGTGTGTGTGTGTGTCCTAAGCGGGTGTATGTCGGCCGTGACGTCAGCCCAGCATCCTGCCAGTCATGCAGTGTTATCTCCGTGTTTCCCAGGCAGGGAGGCAGGGAGGCAGGGAGGAGAGACGGGCCATCGTCACCGCGGGAGCAGCAGCAGCAGCCCTGGAAAACGACAGACCGGGGGCCGCCACCACCGCCGCCTCTGAATCTCGATCATACGACCTACTTGACTGTTTGGTGCCGTCCCGTCTCTCAACCTACTCTGTGTATGTATACACACACACACACAGACACACACACACACAGACACACACACACACACACACACACACACACACAACACACACACACACAACCTGTCTACGCCAGGTACCCAATTCATCGACGAGCCCCGAGGGAAGGATGAACACCTGGGTTGGTTGAAAGCCAACTACTGCGCCCAGGATTCGAACCCATGCGTGTGTGTGTGTGTGTGTGTGTGTGTGTGTGTGTGTGTGTGTGTACGTATTTCTGTATTTCTCATTAACCACTTCTGCTTGTGTGTATGTGGGAGGTGTTGACTATTTCAGGGTGGCCTGCTTTCGGCCAAGGTTCTTTCTGCACGAGGGTGGCGTGGTGGACAACTAAGGTGGAGTGAGTGGGGAGGCGCTGCTGACGCGTGCCCTGGACGGGGTGTGCTGGGGGTGTGTGTGTGGGAATCACTCTTCACCCTCCCCAGAGGGAGGCGCTGGAGGGTCTCTCATGTGGGCTGTGGGTTAACTATGTTGTCGATCTGCCCTTTTTCATCCGTTAGTGCAGAGAGAGAGAGAGAGAGAGAGAGAGAGAGAGAGAGAGAGAGAGAGAGAGAGAGAGAGAGAGAGAGAGAGAGAGGCAGCAGAACACTCTTTGCCCTTTGTTGTTGTTGAACGTTATCCGAGCGGCGGATAGGTTGCCACATACGGTAATCCTCAATTTCCAAGGAGAGGCGGTGGGTGGGGAGGCGTCCCAAAGAAGGGGTGTCAGTGATGCCATAACACTGAGGCAATAACAAAAAATACACATTAATGACAGACGACGAAGTGAATGGGTTACCGGGGGAGGGGAGGGGTAGCACCAGCTTCAAGGCCATGCTAATTTCTCGAAAGAGTCATACATATCAGATATATATATATATATATATATATATATATATATATATATATATATATATATATATATATATATTTTACTTTTATGAAGCACAGGGTAGCGATGCTATTTCCTGTGGGGCGGGGTAGCGCCAGGAATGGATGAAGGCAACCATGAATATGCATATGTGTATACATGTATATGTCTTTGTATGTGTACATATAAGTATGTTTATGTATATACATATATATATATATATATATATATATATATATATATATATATATATATATATATATACGACTTCTCTGAACACGTATATTTTCTTACACAATAAGAACATACCACATAAAACATTCCATCGCAAAAAAAAATAATCATTTTGAAAATAAAAGTTAAGAGATTCTGATAATACGTACAAACTTTTGGCAGGGTCGGATATAAACCCCCCCGGCTATTACACCCTCTGAATTACAATTCATGACAGGCCATCACGACTTTAATACCGCAACATTACGTAGCGCAACGAAGCCGATAAACCCCACCGCGTCATTACCAGGTAAGGGACGTCGATGATTGGTTCGTATCTTCATACTTAAATGCGCGGGTAACTACGGCATAATCACAGAACGATTATATTTATGATAGTAGATTACATGCCGACGTTATCGACCTAAGGGGAAAAAAAGAAGACATGGTCGTCAGGACGTACGTAAAGGAGGAGAAATACGTTCACGAAAGTGAACTGGTCACATTTCACGTGAAGTACTTGAGACGCGTTTTGATACAGGAGCCTATCTCCAGTGGCGATTGCTCGCCACTCCTGAAACGGCCGAGTCTTGGAGGATGTAAGACTACCGAAATTACCGGAGGGATTATCAAGATTAATACTACCGAAATTACCGGAGGGATTATCAAGATTAAAAATACCGAAATTAGCAGAGAAATCATCAAGATTAAAACTACCGAAATTACAGAAGGAATTATCAAGATAAAAACTACCGAAATTACCAGAGAAATCAACCGAAATTACCGGAGGAATTATCAAGATAAAAACTACCGAAATTACCGAGGAAATCATCAAGATTTTAATCAAAAATCTAAGATGCATGACATTTACGCTTGTGTTTCAGATCCCACCGGGACACTATTCTCGACACCAAGGTGACAAGTGAAGTGGTTCACTAAATTTCGTGTGGCTACCGAAATCACAGCACCTATCTGTGAAGTTGTAACACTGGATATATAATCAATACAACGAACATATTACGCAATATCCCATTCTACTAAACTTCGAAAACAATTTTTCAGTCATCCCGTTTTCTCTCGCTCGCGACGTTATGTATGTTCGATCTCACTGCACTTTGGTATTTTGAGCGTCATTATCAACGGATGCAAACACCTTTTTCCTTGGTCGTGGTATCAACTGGAATATTCATGATTCATGTTCGAAAGCGATGGATCGTAACCTACTCTGGCGAACTTCAAATATACGTTACGTTACGATTCAAGAGCAGCGGGTGGCACATGCACAGACCACAGATTGAAACCGTCAAAGCCTTTTACATTTAATAATGAATCTTATGGATGCTATCTTCGTGGTTCTTACGTCAGTAATCACCCATCTATCTAAGTGGCTATCTATCATGAATGCATGGGTCTCTCCAGCTGGATTTCCACCGTTTTCAACAACAAGGCAATTCACTTCTAGGAATCCTACTTTCACCTCATCGCTCCCGTGAAGGCAAACTACATTTCCTTAAGTGAGAGATATGCAAGACGACTGGCGACCACTTATGATATTAAACACACGCCTTTTTAGCTACGGTCCAGCTTATACCATGGTACAGGACCCACTTCAAGTTTCTAACCTCCTCTCGTCGCTTGGATACGAGTAGATATCATGTTATTTTTTCCTCAAGCAAAAATAACAACATACACAGACCACACGTTTCCTTAAAAGCGGAGGAAGCCATGTCGCTTGTTCTGAAAGAGGCTAGCGCCTTGTTTATATATATATATATATATATATATATATATATATATATATATATATATATATATATATATATATATTACTCATGTCATAATTTGGTTAAAGTTATGCTCTTCGCATGCATCCGAAGAGACACTGGTTCACACTGGTTCGTATGCTGAACATTGCCAAGTGTTCTTATTTGTTGATTCTGATTATATAAACTTTGTACCTAGCCAGACCCATGATCTGCCAAGCTGTGTACATCAACAGCTGGAGTGTGTTTATCGGAATTCAGGTATATTTACCCCCCATCCCCCCGTCTCACACCAGGTTGATGAACCACGTATTACTGCACACATATCCCAGCGTTTGACTGACGCTGGCTGGTTTGTTGGTCGTTATTTTGAAGGTTACGTTCTGTCGTAATCTAAGAGGAACAGTGGTGGCTCCGAGGTCGGGACGGACTTTCAGATATCTTTACATCACATGAAGAAGTCTAAGCCTGAATAACTCCGTCGCTTGTATACACTAAGCTTTCAAACGCCTTGCACTTCTCATCGTTTGACCTTCTGCTTCGGGGAAAATAGACTAAAGATACGAGTTCCTGTATACGTGGGTCTGAGCTTAAGAGGAAGCTAAAATGTCAACAAAAATCATATATTTCTCCTTATTTTTCTTACGTCTGTCCCAACTTTTGGTTGGCGAAATTAAGTGTAGCGTAACGGCAATCGAAAAGCGAAATTTTTGGGGTACCTAGGAATTTTTGGGAGTTAATGCTCTTTTCACGCAATGATGATTGGGATTCACAGCTTCGACTACTTTTCCCATCCGGCAATGATTAGTTTTCGCAAGATAACTGCAAAATTCCCTCTTCTGTATTCCTAGACAAATATTCAGCGTGAACTTATTTCGCATTGAAAAAAAAAGTGCCATTAATTTTAGGGTAAAAAGGTATAAGGTCCAAGGTCACTGTTGCATTTTAAGTGGATTTGGGGGACGACTTCATTCCCGGGCAAATATTCAAGGTCAGTGGGATGGATTTCATCAATACTTAGCATGTAAAGGTCAAGTACACTGCAACAATTGTAAATGTTTCCGATTTCGCAAATCCCCAGTTCTGCTTAAGACCACCTCGTTAAGACCCGGTCAGTCGGTTTCCCATGGGAGGGAGTGAGACACATCCTCTTTGATAATGATTGATTTAAAAGGTCAGATAAGACAGATCGCCTTAAAAAGGTCAGAGGTCAAGGTCACGGCCACACTCGTACATCATTCGATAAGGCGCAAAAGAAATCAACTCTACTGTTAGGACTTCGTTACGATTTATTACGTATAACGTTCTAGAAGTAACGCGAGTCCCAGTCTATAACAAAGTTTTATAATGAAGTCCAAAACTTAATGACACAACAGAACATGATATCGAGGACTTCCAAAACTTTCAATGTCAGGGCAACGAAATGGCAAATCATTACGCCATTAAACGATTCTATCCACATAACGTATCTTACGAATCGAATCCCCATTTTCTATTTATTCTTTACATGTCCCGTTCTCGTCATGCATTGAATGAGTATGGCCTTCCGTGATGTTTCTCCACAACTGAATTCCTTTTCGTTATATCTGGCTTTAATGAAATTACAAACGGTAAAAGAGAAACTAGTATTTACAGTAATTAATGATCTAGATGGCTTGCTTGGTATCTGAAAGATGAACAGGGTACAACAGATTTGACTTTAAAATGTGGAATGAAACGGATAAATTTGCATTTAATTTCTTAATGAGTAGCTGAGCGACGGGTTCTGAAAACACAGGGAAAATCAACTAATAAAAAGAAAATAATATACGATGGATTAATGAATGATTAAACAATGATAAATTATATAACACAGACGTTGGGAGTCCTATAATTTCACACCATCGGAAATTATATAAAAGAAGGAGAGATAATTATACCCATAGCTAGAGGGAGCGAATTATACGAGCTATTATTATAGTTCAGATAAACAGCATCAGATTATACGACTCAATATCACATTAGATATGGACTATAATAGATTACACAGTTGAGAACTGTCGCTATAACACAACAATGATAGATAAACATATAATTCTTATAACTTTGACGAACAAACATGGACAAAAAAAAGAATACGAAAGAAAATGTAACTACAATAAACTCTCATGAACAAACATGGACAAAAAAAAAAAGGAATATGAAAGAAAACTGTAACTACAATAAACTCTAATGAAGTATACAAATTATATAACTAAATAAAAGTACGATAAAAAAGAGTAAATAAAAATAGACGAAGCCTTGTTTTCGATTTCTCAATACTCGTTTTCTTCGATCACATCTTCGTCAACGGTGTTGCGACATGGAACAAGCTGCTTACGAGATCAACTCGAACAGTTTACATATTCGACATCACACACACACACACACCACATCAAAAACAAAATTCTGTTTAAGTGAAATGACTTGATACACTCAAGCTTTTTTTTTTTTTTTGTTAACATAATCTACTCAAGAAATGCTTCATCATCTATGCACTATAATTACTATGATGACCATTTCGACGTAATGAAGTTAGACAGCTTCACTTCCTGACCCCAGGAGGAATGTGGCGCTAATAGCTACAGAAAAATTACAGAAACCAAATAACCACAGATGCAAATACGAACAAAGACATGACGATTCAATCCGAAAACGTATATAGAATATATTCATACAAGAGCAACACAACCACAAACACAAAAAACAAACAAAACAGGACGCCAGGAAAGTGACATACAACTGGGTTTTCAGATCAGTCGACGTCAGGGGCAAAAATCCTCGCCACATTCCACGCCAGTTGTCACGCCGTGATCTGGCGAGATCGATGTCCAGCTAACGGGACCCCTCCGAGGTTGCGGAGGCTGCCTGCCCTTGGGAGGAGGAGAAGAGGGAGACAGAGACACACCGCCGCCACTCACTAGCCGATGTCAGGTGTTGACACTCCTTTGCGGCAGATCGATTCTCTACTTAGAGCAACAAAGCCACGGAAGCAAGACTCGGCGACGCCCGCGTCTGAAGCATTCAGGGCGAAGGCGACGAAAGGGAGAAAGGTAACATGACACGGGGGAGGCGCAGCGGCAACTAGCGAGGGAGTGTAGGCAGTCTCGGGCGGCGTTCTTCGCCTCCCCTGTATGTTTGTGCATAGATCGGATGCGATCTCGTTGCAAGACCCATCTGACTGAACACCCTCAGATGTGGGGGGTCAGTTTCTGGTCTTTAAGATCCCATGACTCAACTTATGTAAAGTCCTAAACTTAGACAACAAGTCTACAAGTCAGCCAACTGTACTCCAGCGTTTATCATTATTTACCTTTTTAAGTTTGTATTCTGACCCCACTCGCGCTGACTCTCGTCCCGAGCCCAGATTATCTTTTATAGTCTGTAGTTTCAAACACCATCTGTCTCTGCACTCAAGAAGAACCTCAGTTGGAGAGAGATCTTCTTGTCTGTAACCCTATCTGCCCAGGCTGCTCCCTGACACACACACACACACACACACACACACACACACACACACACACACACACACACACACACACACACAAACACACACACACACACACACGTGCTTTCGGAATCCCATGTGTGGACTGTACATTCTGGAAATGCCTGTAGGCAGAGAAATGCGCCTCTTCCAAGAGGACGTAAATAGGTAATATTTTTTCTCTCAGACGGGAATAAAGATAAATGGACTTTATAAAGTGGGTAAGAAAGTTTGCCAGTCGACTCCTTCTTGAACGTGTAATTTGGGACGTCCTGAGTGTGATGAATCATGACCTTTGTGTGGCACCTCATGACTTCAGAGTGTGACCTGATGACGTGAGTGTGACCTATGACATCTTCTGGGTCGACGAGGGAACACCCTCCCTCCTACACTTCACACTACCCTCACTTTTTTGTCTCTCTCGCTCTCTCTTCTTTCTCCTCCTCCTCTCCCGCTTCTCTCTCGCCGCCCTCTCCCTCCTCCTTGCCCACGTCTCAATGTGGGAGGCAGCCACCGACCCGTGGCGTACTGCCCGACTGGGCATCAAGAGGGTTTTCGGTAACTGGGTGCACTGTGAGCCAGCCAGCACTTCAGTGGTTATCAAGTCTCACTCTTTGGCCCAGATCTTTTCCTTCTGCCTCACCCCCGAAACGTGGGCTGCTGGCATTCAGTTACACAAATATACTCTCTCTCTCTCTCTCTCTCTCTCTCTCTCTCTCTCTCTCTCTCTCTCTCTCTCTCTCTCTCCCTCCACATCAGCTGCAACCTAAAGACACACCACAGGCGACACAATGAAGCGCGTCAGGGAGGTGAGGGTCGGTAATGACGGCTGCCTGGTTGTAGCCCCGGGGCTGGGTGAGGGGGGGTTTGGGGGAGATGAGGGAGGGAGGAAGCAAGTGGGCTTGCTCCCCGTGTCCCCCCCCCCCCCTCCCTGGGGGATGGTGGCTGGTGTTGTCGGAAGCTGAGCGACCGCACAACACAAGCGGTGGTGGACACGACCGACATCCGGGGGTCTTCGCTCTTCGCTGGCAATAGTAAATGACCCATTACCACTAGTGTGTGTGTGTGTCTGTGTGTGTGTGAGTTTCAACAACACTCTCACAACTTCCATTAACCCACTCTCATCGCTATACCTATCGCCACAGGAGGACTTCCTCGCATCTTTACAGAGATACACAGACTCCAAGGTCCACAAGCGAGGAGGTCTGGCCTTCTTAAACATGACTTACAAAGTATACTTACTTAACTACTTTACTTAAAAAAAAAGTGTTCCACGTTAAAGAGTCTTGCCACGCAACCCTGACCTTGTCTCTCTGGTGCCTCGAAGTAAAGTGGGTTCGAGACATCTAAGAATAACAAGGCAACATTTCCTGGGTTGAAAACAGCGCTTCTTATATCTCCTATGTCCCCTTTAACCTCCTCATCTCCCCGACTCCCATGTACGGGGCTCTGATGATCATCATAGCTCCGTACATGGGACGCTACCAGCGTGGACAGTAGATGAGCGGAGGAAATAATCATTTCCTCCGCTAATCTAATGAACACGCTGGGTGACGCAAGCACGCCCACGGAACAGTTCGTTATATATAATGAGAGAGAGAGAGAGAGAGAGAGAGAGAGAGAGAGAGAGAGAGAGAGAATGCCAAAGCGGCCAACATCACGACCACTGACCGTTAAAGTCTCAACAAGACTACAGTGTGTTGACATCTTCCTCCACACACACACACACACACACACACACATCCATCCTCCTCCTCCTCCCGCGACGCTCACCAGTCCCGATCTTCCTCCTCGTCTCACCTGACACTCACCCACGTCCCCTCCCTCAACCCAACCCCCAATTCCCTCGCTACCAATCCTACGTCACCGACCAGCCTCTCCTCGCCACACACTGCCGGCCTAGAGGCATGTAGCACGGCATCCTTATCCGTGAGCAGGATAGCCTGGCCTTCGACCCGACCCTTTGTGGTTCAAGACTTATAAACCAGGCCATCAGGTCCACGAGAGGGGAGGGGGGGAGCAGAGTCGTGCTCGCTCAAGGGTCCTACCCTCGCGTTTAAAGGGTCGTACCGTCGCGTTTAAAGGGTCGTACCGTCGTGCTCAAAAGGAGGTCACAAATCATTCCTCTTGTTTTTGTGAATAATAAAAAAAAGAACACTAGATTCCACAGACTCTGGGGGGCCTCTTATGACACGTTCTGTGGAATCCTGAATTTACTCTCGTTTTTACCGCCCTCATCTATGGAGATAAGAACCCCCCCTCCCTCCCTCCCTCCCTCCCTTCCCACCACCTCCACCACCACTCCCCCTTCCCTTCCCTCCGTCCTCACACAACACCGGGGCCTCGCTGGAAACGACCAAGTCATCCTGCAGACATTTTTGCCCTCCTCCTTCCCGGTATTTCCCAACCATTTCAGGAAGAGGATGTTAGCATAGCAGGGGGGAGGTCATAGCAGAGCAGAGCAGAGGGAAGGCATGGCCATAGCAGAGCAGAGGGAGGGCATGGCCATAGCAGAGCAAGAGGGAGGGCATGGCCATAGCAGAGCAAGAGGGAGGGCATGGCCATAGCAGAGCAGGGGGAGGGCATGGCCATAGCAGAGCAGAGGGAGGGCATGGCCATAGCAGAGCAAGAGGGAAGGCATGGCCATAGCAGAGAGGCATGGCCATAGCAGAGCAGAGGGAGGGCATGGCCATAGCAGAGCAGGGGGAGGGCATGGCCATAGCAGAGCAGGGGGAGGGCATGGCCATAGCAGAGCAGGGGGAGGGCATGGCCATAGCAGAGCAGGGGGAGGGCATGGCCATATGATTTGCCATTTTTTCTTCTCGTTTTTCGCGCGGTGGCCCGCGGGCCATGCCGTGGCTCGGCTGATGAGGGGGGGACCTATATTACCACATCTACCTCTTACATTATCGCGTAGCTCGGGGCTTCGATAATCACATGGAACTTGAGGGCGTGTTATACGTAAAGACTTGTGGGGGTTTATCTAATCAACATGGACTGAGGAATGCATGGTTCACAAAAATCTAAGCCGTGTCTCGACGCGTTTCCAAGAGACACCCCAAGAGCTATAACATCACAGCCCAAGGAAGAGCTATAACATCAACATCCATGTTATGATGATCAAGGAGTTCAGGCTAACAACCATACCACGGAATCATTAACACACAGGAAGACACGGATTCAGTCATACCAATAGCAAAGACATAATCACAGATACTATACAGATGTTAATAGACACAAAGAATAGTTTTGTATATACGTACTTGGAGGCATAAAAGTATTAGTGCAGAGTCAGAAATATTCACAAGAACATACACACACACACACACACACACACACACACACACACACACACACATACACACACACACACACACACGCGCACACACACATTCATTTTCCCATCAAACACAGTGATTATAGTACACCCAGACGAACCTCATATTTTACTCTATTCTTCAAATTGAAGAACGAAAAAAAAAATACACTCGCGAAATGATACATAGAGTGTACTACACTGTAGGATACTAAATGTACTGGAAAAAAGGCAGTATATCCTGGTGTACACAGGATAACACAAAATACACTGCGTATGGAGACTAGCAATGAAGGACGATATATTACACACACGTACTCTGACAAAAAAAAAAAAAAAAAAAATACAAAAAACGCGTCTTGTGTCACGAGACGCAACAATACAGGTTTATAACATGAAATACAATGATGATGACGCGAATGATCGATTGCAAAAGGACACAATACTTATGTTTAATGGAAGTCAGACACACACACACACACACACACACACACACAAACACACACACGCGCGCGCACTCACACACGGCTTCAAGTGGGATGTGTGCGTGTACACACATAACAGTAAAGAGCGCGCGCGCGCGCACACACACACACACACACACACACACATATATATATATATATATATATATATATATATATATATATATATATATATATATACATATATATGCGTGTGTGTGTGTGTGTGTGTGTGCTGGACTCCACCTGCAAGTGAAGCTAACACCAGCGAGGCCACATCATCGAGGAAGTTCTCTATCTGAAGAAACCCATTATTTACCCTCCCCCCTGGCATTAAATGCTGTGGCAGCCTCGAAGCTGCAGGAACGCAATCAGAGGGAGGAGGGGGATCTTGAGGAGACTGTATCACGATGATGAGAGTATATTTCATTCTTATAAACCAGTTTCCCCCTCTTTTCCGTCTCCAAACGAGGCGGCTCAAGGAGCAGATGTCTTGAGTCTCAAGAAGGAAAAATCCTCGCCCATGCCTCCTGCTGTTCTCTACCTGCAGTAAGTGATTACCCGGGAGTGAAGGATTTCCAGCACCCTGATACCGGCCCCGAACTCACCGTCTTCAACACAAAGGAGATAAGTATGAGTGAGCAGCATATGTGTGTGTGTGTGTGTGTGTGTGTGTGTGTGTGTGTGTGTGTGTGTGTAAACTTGCTTTCCTATCCCATGACCCCTTTGTATGGGGCTCCCGCGGCGCTCAGAAAGCTAGCTAGCTAGCTACGTCTACCAGGCGGTGCCACGCGTCCAAGAAGTGTGGTGATGTGTTCTGTGAAATGAAAAGAGTGCAGGAGAAGCTCACGGGTAAGCGTCAAAGTCTTCGCTCTGAAAGTCGTGCCTTGAGCATGAGGGGCAGCCAGGTACGTGACACTAATGCTGAAGGGAAGAGAAAGTGTAACTCGTTCATGCCTGGGGAGTGTAGTTTCAGATCAATGTATGTCTGGCGGAGTGGAGTCTTAGAATGAGATGAGGGGGTTGGTTATTCGCTGCTCTCTGAGTAATAATGATATCTTTCTTTCTTTCAAACTATTCGTCATTTCCCGCATTAGCGAGGTAGCGTTAAGAACAGAGGACTGGGCCTTTGAGGGAATATCCTCACCTGGCCCCCTTCTCTGTTCCTTCTTTTGGAAAAAAAAAAAAAAAAAAAAAAATATATATATATATATATATATATATATGTGTGTGTGTGTGTGTGTGTGTGTGTGTGCTGGCCAGTTGGGGGGGGGGGGAATCTGTAAAGTACTGGTTGTTCAAGTGTGGCGCTGGGATTTTTTTTTTTTTTCTTATAACTAATTGAGGGTTTGTCACTGGTTTTATGGAATGGTCTGGGTGGGAGGGATCTAGCACATGTGCAAGGAACTGAGTGCCAAGCATATACATACGTACATGTGTCATATATGTATAGTTATGCATATTACACGAACACAGTCATTAACCATAATCATATACCAATCCATACACATATCTATATTCATACATAAACACGTATCGATATAACGCTACGTATATACAGACACGCATCAATATAGACGTATATACAGACACGCATCAATGTATGTAGACGTATACAAAGACACGCATCAATGTACGTACACGTATAAACAGACACGCACCAACGTACGCAAACGTATACACAAAACAACACGTACGGAAGCACGTGTGAAGACTGCTTAGCCCACGACGATGAGGCGAGCCTGGCCCCTCATCTGCACCGCCTGGCTGACTCACGGTGATCCCTCAATGATGTGTTGACTGTTAAACTGAGGTCCACACGTGCATGCCCAACTCTGTTACTTCACACAGAAATACAACTGTTCCTTTGAGCTGGGAACGTATAATTTAGTTGTTAGGGAACAATAAAACACGCATCATCCCCTGATATACTGCAGAACTTAATTATATTCCTGACGCTGAAGGAGCTCATAATACACTGCTTTTGAGAATGAGCATTTTAATTTACATCCAAATCACTAATGTCTTTAAAGCAGTGTTCAGTACCGAAAAAAAAATATTTCAGTGGCGGTAAATGTCATGCAACTTGATATCTGGCGACCGCTGGCAACTCGCCTCCGAGATTATAAGACCTGAGAAAAGGCCGCATGCAACTCAGTCCTCCACCAACCACCGACGGAATGGTGCAGCTGAGCGGCTTACTTGCTAATGTCACAGACCCGTTTCGGAAAAGTATTCAGTGTTGAAAATGGACTTCTGGTAACGGTGCGGAAGACTTGACAGATACTACTGAAAAGTTTATCTGAGTGAACGACAGCTAAAGCTGCCCACAAGCATTTGTTACTTTGGAACCCCAAGTTAAACTTCGTATCGTGGTTTAAGGTAAGTCCCTCTCTCTCTCTCTCTTTACCCGCGCAACCCCCCACAAATTCTACGCGAATTATCGAGTTGACTTCCTGCGAGCTGTGATCTGCAGCGATAACAAGAGGAGACGCCGCCCTCTTCCTCCGTCCTGTCCCCCCCACATCTGAAGAAAAGAAAAAAAATAAAGTAACTTTTCGTCGTTTCTTCCAAGGTTTTGACAGACGCCCAAAGAAAAACACGTGCGAATAAGATTAAAAAAAAAGAAGCGAGAAAGTGCTAACTTGATCTCCCCAGCGAATCACGAAAATTCCAGGAAATATTTCTAGGTCAAGTTTTGTATTTTTGTCCTTAATTCCCCGAGCGATGGACATACTCATGCATAATTCCTCTAATGTAATCTTTCGCGGTGGCGTTGCGCGCCCAGCCGGCCTGTGGGCTACGTGCTTTGAAGATACGCTTACATCTTGGATGATTATATTGGATTTCTATACATCAATATGTGTCGTGGATACATGCATGAGGGGAAGCCCTGTTGTGGAGTTTCCGCGACAGGATTTTCATCTGTGTGTCTCTCCGTGTGTACGTGAGTGTGGTTTCAATGCAATGTACAATGTAGGACAGCTTGAGAGTGTGAGCGAATGAGGTCATTCTTTGTCTGTTGCTGACGCTACCTGGCTAATACGAGAAACTTGAAGAGTATAATATATATATATATATATATATATATATATATATATATATATATATATATATATATATATATATATATCGTAACACCACGAAGTCACCTTCGAAGAAAGTGTATTTCCGTCAGTAGATGCCTGGGTACTGTAGGGCGTCGTGAAGCAACATTCCCGCTCTCCTAACAAGGAGTCCACCTTAACCTGCTCCTGGGTTGAAAGCCGCCCCGGAGCTGCATGCCTATGTCCTTCTCGTTAATCAAATATGAATGGCAGCATAACTCTAGTCTGCGCGACTTTCCGCGAGTCGGTTTGCGCGTGGCTGGGTAAGTCTTCTGTGACTTGTCTGTGGTTCTCCGTTGCATCAGCTGGCGTCACTCGGGCCTGCTGTTCCGAAGCCTGCCCCTCCCTCCCGTTTTCTCCCTCCTCCTCCTCCTCCTCCTCCCTGTCGTCTATCATCCTCCGTCATTCCGTAATTCATTATCCGAGTGTGGATGCGGCCTGTTTTCTGTCACTCGTTTTTATATCTGTTCTTATCTTTGGTAGTTTTTCTTATCATCTGATGTCTATCTGTTGTGGCAGGTCTCCTTGTTTCCACCCACACACAGGATCAGTCACCTGCACACCCACGTACACACACACATGACCAGCCATCCGCCCGTGCCCACGCCCACGCCCACGCCCAGGGGTGAGGTGCATGGACCGGGTACACCATACTTCTGGACCAGTGCCGTCGGCGCCCTTGGGGCCCGTTCGGGTCCAGAACCCGAATGAGGATAACTTGGGAGTCATGCTTATCTGAGTGTGGCCCGCGGGTTATCTTATCTCTACTAACTCCTTCGCCTTCCACTCTCCCTCTCTGGTAAAGCAGTAGGCGGTAAGCAGCCACCGACCGGGGAGGTAATATGACCAGTATACTACCCGAACTGGGCATCGGGAGAGTTGAAGTGACGGCTTACGCAGTGAGCCGCTACCACTTTAAGTGGCTGTCGAATTTCGCTCATCTAGCCCAAGCTGCTCTCTTATGACACGTTGATATCTCTCTGACTCACCCGCAAGTGGGCTGCTGGCCTTCAGACCACACACACACACACACACACACACACACACACACACACAAAAGCCTCTCCATCTCGCGCACACATAACACCTGACAACACGTAAGTCACACGACTCGTATTTCGTTCAGTTTCCTGAGGTGAGATGTCAGGCGCTCGGAGGGCCTCTGCCGCTGACTGAAACCCTCGTCTGAGTGCTCATATATGTACACTCTCTCTCTCTCTCTCTCTCTCTCTCTCTCTCTCTCTCTCTCTCTCTCTCTCTCTCTCTCTCTCTCTCTCTCTCTCTCTCCTCCCCTTCCCCCTCCCCCCTTTAATTCTTATGTTTTCTCCACCTCCTTGCCCACCCCGTACCTGCCCCATTACCCCTCACACCCACCCCCATGACCTTACAACCTCGTCACCACTGGACCTCCTCCATCAGTTCGCTTTCATAACTCCTCCGTTTTCATCCTCTACTCTCCTAATTTCTTCTGTATTTTCTCTTTTTCTCTCTCTCACTCTGTGTGTGTCCCCTGGCTCTCTATCCGCCCCCTTAACCACACGCCTGTACACCTGGCTACATGCTTCTCCCCCACCCGCACCCGTCCCTCCTCCGCCCATTCTACCTCAACTCTCTCTCGATCTATATAGCATTACCTCCTCTTCCTCCCTCCCAACCCACCTGCTCTGGCCATTCTACCCCCGACCCCACACTCACTCCCTCCCCTCGAAAACCTCTACGTGCAACCCCATTTCCTCCCTTCGCTCTGTTCCAGGTCCTCTATAGTACCAACCCCTCGCTCCCAGCTCTATCTCCAGACTCTTTGCTCTTCCGCTCTATGCCTGACACCCCCACCCCCACCTCTCCCAAACCACAGTGTCTCCCTCTTAGTTCTACAGGTCGTGTCTTCCTCTGTCAACCCGCCAGTGTCGTTTCTGCCCTCGTCTCCCAATCAGTGTTGTCGTCCCCCCCTTCCCCCTCCCCTTCACTGTCGTCGCTTCTCCTTCCCCTGCCCATCAGTGTGTCGTCGTTTCCCCTTGCCATTAGTGGCGTCCTCCCCCCCCACCCCTTTCCCCTGCCTATAAGTGTCGTCGATTCCCCTCCCCATTAGAGACGCCGTTCCCCTACCCCTTCCCCTGCTTATCAGTGTCGTCGCTTCCCCTCCCCATTAGAGACGTCGTTTCCCCTCCCCCTGCTTATCAGTGTCGTCGCTTCCCCTCCCCATTAGTGACGTCGTTTCCTCCCTTCCCCCTGCCTATCAGTGTCGTCGTCGCCTGCAAATCACTCGGGGAAGCAAAACTGGCGGCGGCAGGGGGTTAGGTGGGTGTGGGAGGGAGGGAGGCGGTTAATTACATCTCTTATCTCTGGCGACAGACGTGATAACCGACCGTTTTCCTAAGAAGCATCTACGTCGCCGCCTCTGCTCCAGTTGATAACGTATCGCCATTAGGAAGAAGAGGACGAGGAGGAGGAGGAGGAGTAGGAGGAGGAAGAAGAAGAGGAGGAGGAGGAACAGGAGGCCGCCGGACAGATGGTTTAAACAGTCGTAACACGTAAACATCAGAGCGAGAGCCACAAGAACCACTAAGGACTTAACAGCAGGAGCAGGTGACGGCATCGGTAACCTCCACACACACACACACCACCAGCAGCAGGAGGAGGAGGAGCAGCAGCAGGAGCAGCATATGAGTAACGATGAAAGCATCGCCAGTGGCACAGTGGCGAGCAACGGCAGATGCGGCACACAGACGACTGCTCTCCCAGCCCACAACGTGTGTGTGTGTGTGTGTGTGTGTGTGTGAGCGCGCGCGCGTTCTAACAACAGTTCGGACATCACTGCGAGAGAGAGTGTGTGTGTGTGTGTTCTCTCTGTTGGGTTCATCATGAGCGATCCTCACAGTCTTTATCACGTGTGACATCACCGCCGACTCCCGCGACCTCACCGAGCGCCCATTACGTCATCAAAGTCACGCACGTAACAGGGCGCAAGATCCCCAAACATCAGCTCCCACACGAGAGTCCCCAGCGTGGGGCGGGGTTATATAGTGACGTAGGCATGATGTCATAAGATTACCACACGGGAGGGGATAGGATGTGGAGGGAGGGAGGGAGGGAAGAGTCTTACTGGGTTTCCCAGTATGACCAAGATCAGGTCTGACACAAATGGTTTTGTTTTGTTTGGTCGGCGAGTCTTCCATGATGTGTGTGTGTGTGTGTGTGTGTGTGTGTGTGTGTGTGTGTGTGTGTGTGTTGTTTTTTTCCCCCAGCGTATTGCATTCTGTTCACTCTGTCTCGGTGTATTTATATAAGTTCTCCTCTATGTTTGTCTTTGTTCTACGTTTGTTTGACTATTCTACGTGTACATTGGGTTTGTCTTTATATGTCTCTTTTTCTCTGGTTTTTGTTTTTGCTTTGTGTTTGTTTGGTGTGTTCGTGTTTCCCCATTATGATACTTCCTCCTCCTCGCCTGTCTGTGCGTTCTATGGTTTTTCTTGTTTTCGTAACTTTGTATTTGGCTATTTCCTTTTTTTCTAACTTTTTTCTTCTTTTGCCAACGAAGGCAATATCAAAGTCTGCATTTCCATTTTATCTTCTCTCTCGACACACACACACACACACACACACACATACACACACACGCACACACACACGCGCGCGCACACACACACACACACACACACACACACACACACACACATGTGTATATATATATATATATACACATATATGAATAGCTTTGGACAACTCATAATCTCTGACCTTTAGCCACGACCTTGAATGTTATGGGTGTGTGTTGTGAAGGTTGTGATAGAATGAGATGATGTGTGTTGTGAAGGTTGTGACAGAGTGAGACAGTGTATTTTGTGAATATTGTGATAGAGGGATGGTGTGTGTGTTGTGAAGGCTGTAGCAGAGTGGGATGGTGTGTGTGTGTTGTGACGGGTGTAGCAGAGTGGGACGGTGTGTGTGTTGTGAAGGGTGTAGCAGAGTGGGATGGTGTGTGTGTTGTGAAGAGTGTAGTAGAGTGGGATGATAAAAAGAGGTTATAGTCGGGTTACACTACAACACCGAGACATGTGGAATTATATTGATTGTATTCTGACCGTCAGTCTCTATACTGTCTCTCTACTTCTATCTCTTTTTTTCTCCTGGTTATGTACCACCTCTCTCTCTCTCTCTCTCTCTCTCTCTCTCTCTCTCTCTCTCTCTCTCTCTCTCTCTCCTGGATTCTTCATTCTTTACAACTTGCTTTCCTGTCTCCCTCCCTGTCTCTCTCTCTCACCCTCTGTGAACCTTCTCCCACCGAAGTCCCCCAAATACTTGACTTCTTCCTGCGGTTAAGAGTGTGTGGGGGGAAACTCCACATACACACACACACACACACACACACACACACACACACACACACACTTAGGGGAAATGAAGGAAAAAAATGATTCACTTCTGTGAATTACTTCTGTGCATCTTAAATGTAATGAATTATTTGATTCGCATATCTTTTTGTCCTGAGTTAGAATGTGGTGTGTATTCGTATGGTATGACACGTACTGTATTTGTCTGTCAGGAGGAAAATGTATTAGGACGACTGAGAACCCTATTACAAGTTGTATCATAAGTTGTAGGGCTGTTGTTTGTAGTGGTAGTAACAGTAGTAATGGCAGTGGTTTAGTTTGTAGTGGTAGTAACAGTAGTGATGGCAGTGGTTTAGTTTGTAGTGGTAGTAACAGTAGTAATGGCAGTGGTTTAGTTTGTAGTGGTAGTAACAGTAGTAATGGCAGTGGTTTAGTTTGTAGTGGTAGTAACAGTAGTAATGGCAGTGGTTTAGTTTGTAGTGGTAGTAACAGTAGTAATGGCAGTGGTTTAGTTTGTAGTGGTAGTAACAGTAGTAATGGCAGTGGTTTAGTTTGTAGTGGTAGTAACAGTAGTAATGGCAGTGGTTGTGACAATGATGGTAATAACAATCAGTGGTTGTGAACTATAACAATAATGTACGTAAAGTCCTCACTGGTTGGTAAAGCGCTGTCTGAAAAGAGAGAAAATAATGTTTAAGCTTTTCCTGAAATTGTTGGCAAACTTGAAATTTTTAACAGAAAGTCATGGAGGAAAAAAAAGTAATCTGGAAACTTGAGAAAATGACTGGAGTGAAGATTGTTTTTTTTTTCTTTTCTTAAAAAAAAAAGAAAATAAAAAGTCTTGGCATCGTTTTGTTTAGAAAAGTGACGGAAGTGCAGTACGTTTTCCATGAGCGTTTTAGGGTATCCAATATTGACAACAGATTTCACGAATTAAAAAAGCAGCAGCAGCAGCATCAGTAGTAGTAGTAGTAGTAGTAGTAGTAGTAGTAGTAGTAGTAGTAGAAGTAGTAGTAGTAGTAGTAGTAGCAGCAGTAGTAGCAGTAGTAGTAGTAGTAATAATAGTCGTAGTAGTAGCAGTAGTAGTAGTAGCTGCAGTAGTAGTAGTAATAACAGAATGGTACAACAAGCAGTAGTGCCAGCTGCCGTACAGTTCACAGTGAACACCTGCACAATACCAGCCCCCCTCACCAACAGGTGTGT
>NC_092291.1:14515326-14535326 GCF_036320965.1 Panulirus ornatus
TAAGTGTTGTGTACTTTTGTGTTGCAGGATAGTTTGTATTGTGTACTCGTTTAGCGCAACTGTATTATGGAACAGTATATTATCGAACAGTCGGGACGGTGTCTGATAATTGTCTGGCATGTTTCTTAGTATATCAGTGTGTTGTATGATTTATAGTGAGTCTGTGTTGACAGTGTGTGTGGAGCAACTGTGTTTCCGGACTGTGTTGCGTTATCGTATCGTTCCTGTACGGTCTTGAAGCCGTAAATGTGTTGCTTGACTTTTAAAGAACCAGTTGTGACTTGGTTGAAACAAACCACTACTACTACTACTACTACTACTACTACCACAACTACTACAGTCATTAGCACCCGATTCACTCGCAGAGAAGACACCCATAATAGTACACCATGGATATAAGCATTAACCACCATTACACAAACGTACGTTTGCCATAAAATCGACGAGGATAATCATATTGTTTTCCCCATCTTCTCTCCCTCTAGCCATGGCCCGATTGCTCAAGCTGGTTGTGCTTATGGTGATAATGTCGTCGGCGGCCACCTCGCACCCCTTCGGCCACCCGAACACCCCGAAACACAACGACTTCGAGTGGAACTCCAGGAAGATCGGCAGCCGAAGGGTCGCCACGATTAGGATAAGGTACTTTGTGAGACCAGCACTATGCCGTATTTGTAGACTTTGGAATCAATGATATGAAAGGTTTTCCCGAATATATGTCTGAACTGTCCCCACACTTGTAAGGCAATCAAGTCTCACACAACTCATGTGTGAGCAGCGCCAGTCTGTCCCCCACACTCATGTGAGCTCTGAGGGTCTCATGTATGAAAAGGTGTGAACTATGACGACTCTTTATCCACTGTTAGGATGTGGTCTACAGCTTGCATGGCTTTGCGAGCTGTCAACTCCAAATTGCAACATATGTGGGTATAGGGGGGTCTCAAAGCTATCACCCACACCCTGCAACATAATGTGGGTTTAGCTAAGGTTTCCACAGTTACCACCCAACATCCTGCCACATATGTGGGTTTACGGTTCTCTTGTAATTCGTAGACTTTCGAGCGGGACCGTTTCTATCTCAACCCCTGACTGCCCTCACAGGAAGGACGAGGAGCGAGATCGCCGCAGCATCATTTTAGGAGACGATGACGACGACGAAGGCGATCCCCTGCGCAAGAGCCACCACGAGTCTGCGGGCGGCCACGGGCGACGGAGGCACGCCCACAGGCACCACCACGGAGGGGAGGCGCCGGACGCCGTGTGGCTGACGCCCGAGGAGGCGCAGAGCAAAGCCGGCGGCAGGCACGCCGCCTCCGCTGAGGGGAGGAGACACAGAGGGCAGGAAGACATCAGGAGGGGACTCCTCTCCTCTCGGCACGTGGCCGAATCCACCCTGGAGAGCAGGGGCTTCAACGACATACAGCCTGAGGACGTGTCGCATCTCATGGAGCCCCTGGACGACGCCGGGGTGGACCTCAGCCACAACTTCGTCCACAACGTGACGGCGACTCCCAGGCCCCGGCCCAGGAAACAGCGAGGGAGGAAGTCCAGCCACGCCAGGAAGCGGACGAAGAACAAAAAGAAGAAAAACAAGAAGAAGAAGTCGAAGAAAGGGAACAAGAGCAAGGGCTCGAAAGTGTGCCGTGGCCTGAAGGGACGGCAGAAGAAGGACTGCCGCAATGCCTTCAAGAAGTGTCGCCGGCTGAGGGGACGCGACAGGAAGCGGTGTCGCGCCCAGGCATCTGAGGCGGTCAACGGCGTCGTCGAAGACCAAGACATATTCAGCTTCATCAACGTCAGTATTGCAAGTAAGTGGACCGAACTTGCTGTTGTCTCATCTTATACTACGCCCTACAGAAGAGTACCTTCCCTAGTTTTACTACGGTCATTAAGGGCTTCAAACTATTACAACTGCTCTGTGTTAACTGCTCTATAGAAGCCTAAAACGACCGTGTCAGTTATCTATACATTACGTTTTGATCCACGAAAGGAAATCTCGAGAAAGGCTCGGAAAGCTGACTGAGCGTGATGGCGCGGGTGGGATTTAAGATCACATTAGGGAAGGTGGAAGTATGTTAAGATTACATTAGGGACGGTGGAAGTATGTTAAGATTACATTAGGGACGGTGGAGGGATGTTAAGATCACATTAGGGACGGTGGAGGGATGTTAAGATCACATTAGGGACGGTGGAGGGATGTTAAGATCACATTAGGGACGGTGGAGGGATGTTAAGATCACATTAGGGACGGTGGAGGGATGTTAAGATTACATTAGGGACGGTGGAGGGATGTTAAGATTACATTAGGGACGGTGGAGGGATGTTAAGATTACATTAGGGAAGGTGGAAGTATGTTAAGATCACATTAGGGACGGTGGCGGGATGTTAAGATTACATTAGGGACGGTGGAGGGATGTTAAGATTACATTAGGGACGGTGGAGGGATGTTAAGATTACATTAGGGACGGTGGAGGGATGTTAAGATTACATTAGGGACGGTGGAGGGATGTTAAGATTACATTAGGGACGGTGGAGGGATGTTAAGATTACATTAGGGACGGTGGAGGGATGTTAAGATTACATTAGGGACGGTGGAGGGATGTTAAGATCACATTAGGGACGACGGTGGAGGGATGTTAAGATCACATTAGGACGGTGGAGGGATGTTAAGATCACATTAGGACGGTGGAGGGATGTTAAGATCACATTAGGACGGTGGAGGGATGTTAAGATCACATTAGGACGGTGGAGGGATGTTAAGATCACATTAGGGACGGTGGAGGGATGTTAAGATCACATTAGGACGGTGGAGGGATGTTAAGATCACATTAGGACGGTGGAGGGATGTTAAGATCACATTAGGACGGTGGAGGGATGTTAAGATCACATTAGGGACGGTGGAGGATGTTAAGATTACATAGGGACGGTGGAGGATGTTAAGATTACATAGGGACGGTGGAGGGATGTTAAGATCACATTAGGACGGTGGAGGGATGTTAAGATCACATTAGGACGGTGGAGGGATGTTAAGATTACATTAGGACGGTGGAGGGATGTTAAGATCACATTAGGACGGTGGAGGGATGTTAAGATCACATTAGGACGGTGGAGGGATGTTAAGATCACATTAGGACGGTGGAGGGATGTTAAGATCACATTAGGACGGTGGAGGGATGTTAAGATCACATTAGGGACGGTGGAGGATGTTAAGATTACATTAGGGACGGTGGAGGATGTTAAGATTACATAGGGACGGTGGAGGATGTTAAGATTACATTAGGGACGGTGGAGGGATGTTAAGATCACATTAGGGACGGTGGAGGATGTTAAGATTACATTAGGGACGGTGGAGGATGTTAAGATTACATAGGGACGGTGGAGGGATGTTAAGATCACATTAGGGACGGTGGAGGATGTTAAGATTACATTAGGGACGGTGGAGGATGTTAAGATTACATTAGGGACGGTGGAGGATGTTAAGATTACATAGGGACGGTGGAGGGATGTTAAGATCACATTAGGACGGTGGAGGGATGTTAAGATTACATTAGGACGGTGGAGGGATGTTAAGATCACATTAGGACGGTGGAGGGATGTTAAGATTACATAGGGACGGTGGAGGGATGTTAAGATCACATTAGGACGGTGGAGGGATGTTAAGATCACATTAGGACGGTGGAGGGATGTTAAGATCACATTAGGACGGTGGAGGGATGTTAAGATCACATTAGGACGGTGGAGGGATGTTAAGATTACATTAGGGACGGTGGAGGATGTTAAGATTACATTAGGACGGTGGAGGGATGTTAAGATCACATTAGGACGGTGGAGGGATGTTAAGATCACATTAGGGACGGTGGAGGATGTTAAGATTACATAGGGACGGTGGAGGGATGTTAAGATCACATTAGGACGGTGGAGGGATGTTAAGATTACATTAGGGACGGTGGAGGATGTTAAGATTACATTAGGGACGGTGGAGGGATGTTAAGATCACATTAGGGACGGTGGAGGATGTTAAGATTACATAGGGACGGTGGAGGATGTTAAGATTACATTAGGGACGGTGGAGGGATGTTAAGATCACATTAGGACGGTGGAGGGATGTTAAGATCACATTAGGGACGGTGGAGGATGTTAAGATTACATAGGGACGGTGGAGGATGTTAAGATTACATTAGGGACGGTGGAGGATGTTAAGATTACATTAGGGACGGTGGAGGATGTTAAGATTACATAGGGACGGTGGAGGGATGTTAAGATCACATTAGGACGGTGGAGGGATGTTAAGATCACATTAGGACGGTGGAGGGATGTTAAGATTACATAGGGACGGTGGAGGGATGTTAAGATCACATTAGGGACGGTGGAGGGATGTTAAGATCACATTAGGGACGGTGGAGGATGTTAAGATTACATTAGGGACGGTGGAGGGATGTTAAGATCACATTAGGGACGGTGGAGGGATGTTAAGATCACATTAGGACGGTGGAGGGATGTTAAGATCACATTAGGACGGTGGAGGGATGTTAAGATCACATTAGGACGGTGGAGGGATGTTAAGATCACATTAGGACGGTGGAGGGATGTTAAGATTACATTAGGGACGGTGGAGGGATGTTAAGATCACATTAGGACGGTGGAGGGATGTTAAGATTACATTAGGGACGGTGGAGGGATGTTAAGATCACATTAGGACGGTGGAGGGATGTTAAGATCACATTAGGACGGTGGAGGGATGTTAAGATCACATTAGGACGGTGGAGGGATGTTAAGATCACATTAGGACGGTGGAGGGATGTTAAGATCACATTAGGACGGTGGAGGGATGTTAAGATCACATTAGGGACGGTGGAGGATGTTAAGATTACATAGGGACGGTGGAGGGATGTTAAGATCACATTAGGACGGTGGAGGGATGTTAAGATCACATTAGGACGGTGGAGGGATGTTAAGATCACATTAGGGACGGTGGAGGATGTTAAGATTACATTAGGGACGGTGGAGGGATGTTAAGATCACATTAGGGACGGTGGAGGATGTTAAGATTACATAGGGACGGTGGAGGGATGTTAAGATCACATTAGGACGGTGGAGGGATGTTAAGATCACATTAGGGACGGTGGAGGATGTTAAGATTACATTAGGACGGTGGAGGGATGTTAAGATTACATTAGGGACGGTGGAGGATGTTAAGATTACATTAGGGACGGTGGAGGGATGTTAAGATCACATTAGGACGGTGGAGGGATGTTAAGATCACATTAGGACGGTGGAGGGATGTTAAGATTACATTAGGGACGGTGGAGGATGTTAAGATTACATTAGGGACGGTGGAGGGATGTTAAGATCACATTAGGGACGGTGGAGGATGTTAAGATTACATTAGGGACGGTGGAGGATGTTAAGATTACATTAGGGACGGTGGAGGATGTTAAGATTACATTAGGGACGGTGGAGGATGTTAAGATTACATTAGGGACGGTGGAGGGATGTTAAGATCACATTAGGACGGTGGAGGGATGTTAAGATCACATTAGGACGGTGGAGGGATGTTAAGATTACATTAGGGACGGTGGAGGATGTTAAGATTACATTAGGGACGGTGGAGGGATGTTAAGATTACATTAGGGACGGTGGAGGATGTTAAGATTACATTAGGGACGGTGGAGGATGTTAAGATTACATAGGGACGGTGGAGGGATGTTAAGATCACATTAGGACGGTGGAGGGATGTTAAGATCACATTAGGACGGTGGAGGGATGTTAAGATCACATTAGGACGGTGGAGGGATGTTAAGATTACATAGGGACGGTGGAGGATGTTAAGATTACATAGGGACGGTGGAGGATGTTAAGATTACATTAGGGACGGTGGAGGATGTTAAGATTACATAGGGACGGTGGAGGATGTTAAGATTACATTAGGGACGGTGGAGGATGTTAAGATTACATTAGGGACGGTGGAGGATGTTAAGATTACATTAGGGACGGTGGAGGGATGTTAAGATCACATTAGGACGGTGGAGGGATGTTAAGATCACATTAGGACGGTGGAGGGATGTTAAGATTACATTAGGGACGTGGAGGGATGTTAAGATTACATTAGGGACGGTGGAGGATGTTAAGATTACATAGGGACGGTGGAGGGATGTTAAGATCACATTAGGACGGTGGAGGGATGTTAAGATCACATTAGGACGGTGGAGGGATGTTAAGATCACATTAGGACGGTGGAGGGATGTTAAGATCACATTAGGACGGTGGAGGGATGTTAAGATCACATTAGGACGGTGGAGGGATGTTAAGATTACATTAGGGACGGTGGAGGGATGTTAAGATCACATTAGGACGGTGGAGGGATGTTAAGATCACATTAGGACGGTGGAGGGATGTTAAGATCACATTAGGACGGTGGAGGGATGTTAAGATCACATTAGGACGGTGGAGGGATGTTAAGATCACATTAGGACGGTGGAGGGATGTTAAGATCACATTAGGACGGTGGAGGGATGTTAAGATTACATTAGGGACGGTGGAGGATGTTAAGATTACATAGGGACGGTGGAGGATGTTAAGATTACATTAGGGACGGTGGAGGGATGTTAAGATCACATTAGGACGGTGGAGGGATGTTAAGATCACATTAGGACGGTGGAGGGATGTTAAGATTACATTAGGGACGGTGGAGGATGTTAAGATTACATAGGGACGGTGGAGGGATGTTAAGATCACATTAGGACGGTGGAGGGATGTTAAGATCACATTAGGGACGGTGGAGGATGTTAAGATTACATAGGGACGGTGGAGGGATGTTAAGATCACATTAGGGACGGTGGAGGGATGTTAAGATCACATTAGGACGGTGGAGGGATGTTAAGATTACATTAGGACGGTGGAGGGATGTTAAGATCACATTAGGACGGTGGAGGGATGTTAAGATCACATTAGGACGGTGGAGGGATGTTAAGATCACATTAGGACGGTGGAGGGATGTTAAGATCACATTAGGACGGTGGAGGGATGTTAAGATCACATTAGGACGGTGGAGGGATGTTAAGATCACATTAGGACGGTGGAGGGATGTTAAGATTACATTAGGGACGGTGGAGGGATGTTAAGATCACATTAGGGACGGTGGAGGGATGTTAAGATCACATTAGGACGGTGGAGGGATGTTAAGATCACATTAGGACGGTGGAGGGATGTTAAGATTACATTAGGGACGGTGGAGGGATGTTAAGATCACATTAGGGACGGTGGAGGGATGTTAAGATCACATTAGGACGGTGGAGGGATGTTAAGATCACATTAGGGACGGTGGAGGATGTTAAGATTACATTAGGGACGGTGGAGGATGTTAAGATTACATAGGGACGGTGGAGGATGTTAAGATTACATTAGGGACGGTGGAGGATGTTAAGATTACATTAGGACGGTGGAGGGATGTTAAGATTACATTAGGGACGGTGGAGGATGTTAAGATTACATTAGGGACGGTGGAGGATGTTAAGATTACATTAGGGACGGTGGAGGGATGTTAAGATCACATTAGGGACGGTGGAGGATGTTAAGATTACATAGGGACGGTGGAGGATGTTAAGATTACATTAGGGACGGTGGAGGATGTTAAGATTACATAGGGACGGTGGAGGATGTTAAGATTACATTAGGGACGGTGGAGGATGTTAAGATTACATTAGGGACGGTGGAGGGATGTTAAGATCACATTAGGACGGTGGAGGGATGTTAAGATTACATTAGGGACGGTGGAGGGATGTTAAGATCACATTAGGGACGGTGGAGGATGTTAAGATTACATTAGGGACGGTGGAGGGATGTTAAGATCACATTAGGACGGTGGAGGGATGTTAAGATCACATTAGGACGGTGGAGGGATGTTAAGATCACATTAGGACGGTGGAGGGATGTTAAGATCACATTAGGACGGTGGAGGGATGTTAAGATCACATTAGGACGGTGGAGGGATGTTAAGATCACATTAGGGACGGTGGAGGATGTTAAGATTACATAGGGACGGTGGAGGGATGTTAAGATCACATTAGGGACGGTGGAGGATGTTAAGATCACATTAGGACGGTGGAGGGATGTTAAGATCACATTAGGACGGTGGAGGGATGTTAAGATCACATTAGGGACGGTGGAGGGATGTTAAGATCACATTAGGACGGTGGAGGGATGTTAAGATTACATTAGGGACGGTGGAGGGATGTTAAGATCACATTAGGACGGTGGAGGGATGTTAAGATCACATTAGGGACGGTGGAGGGATGTTAAGATCACATTAGGACGGTGGAGGGATGTTAAGATCACATTAGGGACGGTGGAGGATGTTAAGATTACATTAGGGACGGTGGAGGATGTTAAGATTACATTAGGGACGGTGGAGGGATGTTAAGATCACATTAGGACGGTGGAGGGATGTTAAGATCACATTAGGACGGTGGAGGGATGTTAAGATTACATTAGGGACGGTGGAGGATGTTAAGATTACATAGGGACGGTGGAGGATGTTAAGATTACATTAGGGACGGTGGAGGATGTTAAGATTACATTAGGGACGGTGGAGGGATGTTAAGATCACATTAGGGACGGTGGAGGATGTTAAGATTACATTAGGGACGGTGGAGGGATGTTAAGATCACATTAGGACGGTGGAGGGATGTTAAGATCACATTAGGACGGTGGAGGGATGTTAAGATCACATTAGGACGGTGGAGGGATGTTAAGATTACATTAGGGACGGTGGAGGATGTTAAGATTACATAGGGACGGTGGAGGATGTTAAGATTACATAGGGACGGTGGAGGATGTTAAGATTACATTAGGGACGGTGGAGGGATGTTAAGATCACATTAGGACGGTGGAGGGATGTTAAGATCACATTAGGACGGTGGAGGGATGTTAAGATTACATAGGGACGGTGGAGGATGTTAAGATTACATTAGGGACGGTGGAGGATGTTAAGATTACATTAGGGACGGTGGAGGGATGTTAAGATCACATTAGGACGGTGGAGGGATGTTAAGATCACATTAGGACGGTGGAGGGATGTTAAGATCACATTAGGGACGGTGGAGGATGTTAAGATTACATTAGGGACGGTGGAGGATGTTAAGATTACATTAGGGACGGTGGAGGGATGTTAAGATCACATTAGGACGGTGGAGGGATGTTAAGATTACATTAGGGACGGTGGAGGATGTTAAGATTACATTAGGGACGGTGGAGGATGTTAAGATTACATTAGGACGGTGGAGGGATGTTAAGATTACATTAGGGACGGTGGAGGGATGTTAAGATCACATTAGGACGGTGGAGGGATGTTAAGATTACATAGGGACGGTGGAGGATGTTAAGATTACATTAGGGACGGTGGAGGGATGTTAAGATCACATTAGGACGGTGGAGGGATGTTAAGATCACATTAGGACGGTGGAGGGATGTTAAGATCACATTAGGACGGTGGAGGGATGTTAAGATCACATTAGGACGGTGGAGGGATGTTAAGATCACATTAGGGACGGTGGAGGATGTTAAGATTACATTAGGGACGGTGGAGGATGTTAAGATTACATTAGGGACGTGGAGGGATGTTAAGATTACATAGGGACGGTGGAGGATGTTAAGATTACATAGGGACGGTGGAGGATGTTAAGATTACATTAGGGACGGTGGAGGATGTTAAGATTACATTAGGGACGGTGGAGGGATGTTAAGATCACATTAGGACGGTGGAGGGATGTTAAGATCACATTAGGACGGTGGAGGGATGTTAAGATCACATTAGGACGGTGGAGGGATGTTAAGATCACATTAGGACGGTGGAGGGATGTTAAGATTACATTAGGGACGGTGGAGGATGTTAAGATTACATTAGGGACGGTGGAGGGATGTTAAGATTACATTAGGACGGTGGAGGGATGTTAAGATTACATAGGGACGGTGGAGGATGTTAAGATTACATTAGGGACGGTGGAGGGATGTTAAGATCACATTAGGGACGGTGGAGGGATGTTAAGATCACATTAGGACGGTGGAGGGATGTTAAGATCACATTAGGACGGTGGAGGGATGTTAAGATCACATTAGGACGGTGGAGGGATGTTAAGATCACATTAGGACGGTGGAGGGATGTTAAGATTACATTAGGGACGGTGGAGGGATGTTAAGATCACATTAGGACGGTGGAGGGATGTTAAGATCACATTAGGACGGTGGAGGGATGTTAAGATCACATTAGGACGGTGGAGGGATGTTAAGATCACATTAGGACGGTGGAGGGATGTTAAGATTACATAGGGACGGTGGAGGGATGTTAAGATCACATTAGGACGGTGGAGGGATGTTAAGATTACATAGGGACGGTGGAGGGATGTTAAGATCACATTAGGACGGTGGAGGGATGTTAAGATTACATAGGGACGGTGGAGGATGTTAAGATTACATAGGGACGGTGGAGGATGTTAAGATTACATAGGGACGGTGGAGGGATGTTAAGATCACATTAGGACGGTGGAGGGATGTTAAGATCACATTAGGACGGTGGAGGGATGTTAAGATTACATTAGGGACGGTGGAGGGATGTTAAGATCACATTAGGGACGGTGGAGGATGTTAAGATTACATTAGGGACGGTGGAGGGATGTTAAGATCACATTAGGACGGTGGAGGGATGTTAAGATCACATTAGGACGGTGGAGGGATGTTAAGATCACATTAGGACGGTGGAGGGATGTTAAGATCACATTAGGGACGGTGGAGGGATGTTAAGATCACATTAGGGACGGTGGAGGGATGTTAAGATCACATTAGGACGGTGGAGGGATGTTAAGATCACATTAGGACGGTGGAGGGATGTTAAGATTACATAGGGACGGTGGAGGGATGTTAAGATCACATTAGGGACGGTGGAGGATGTTAAGATTACATAGGGACGGTGGAGGGATGTTAAGATCACATTAGGACGGTGGAGGGATGTTAAGATCACATTAGGACGGTGGAGGGATGTTAAGATCACATTAGGGACGGTGGAGGATGTTAAGATTACATTAGGGACGGTGGAGGGATGTTAAGATCACATTAGGACGGTGGAGGGATGTTAAGATCACATTAGGGACGGTGGAGGATGTTAAGATTACATAGGGACGGTGGAGGGATGTTAAGATCACATTAGGACGGTGGAGGGATGTTAAGATCACATTAGGACGGTGGAGGGATGTTAAGATCACATTAGGGACGGTGGAGGATGTTAAGATTACATTAGGGACGGTGGAGGATGTTAAGATTACATTAGGGACGGTGGAGGGATGTTAAGATCACATTAGGACGGTGGAGGGATGTTAAGATCACATTAGGACGGTGGAGGGATGTTAAGATTACATTAGGGACGGTGGAGGATGTTAAGATTACATTAGGGACGGTGGAGGATGTTAAGATTACATTAGGGACGGTGGAGGATGTTAAGATTACATTAGGGACGGTGGAGGGATGTTAAGATTACATAGGGACGGTGGAGGATGTTAAGATTACATTAGGGACGGTGGAGGATGTTAAGATTACATTAGGGACGGTGGAGGATGTTAAGATTACATAGGGACGGTGGAGGATGTTAAGATTACATTAGGGACGGTGGAGGATGTTAAGATTACATTAGGGACGGTGGAGGATGTTAAGATTACATTAGGGACGGTGGAGGATGTTAAGATTACATTAGGGACGGTGGAGGATGTTAAGATTACATTAGGGACGGTGGAGGATGTTAAGATTACATAGGGACGGTGGAGGATGTTAAGATTACATAGGGACGGTGGAGGATGTTAAGATTACATTAGGGACGGTGGAGGGATGTTAAGATCACATTAGGACGGTGGAGGGATGTTAAGATCACATTAGGACGGTGGAGGGATGTTAAGATCACATTAGGACGGTGGAGGGATGTTAAGATCACATTAGGACGGTGGAGGGATGTTAAGATTACATAGGGACGGTGGAGGGATGTTAAGATCACATTGTACAGCATTGCAAACACAGAAAAGCACTCTACTGTACTATACAGCGCTGCAAAAAAAATTGGATGGTGCTGTAAAACACTATACAGCTCTGTAAATCACGGCTTGGCGCTGTAAGACACTGGATAACTCTTTAAACCGCAATAAAACTCGGCACAGCACGGGCCTGTCCGGGTTCGAATCCTGAACACTGCCAAATTTAACTTAATCTGGTTCAGTCTAGTGCCGGTATATATATATATATATATATATATATATATATATATATATATATATATATATATATATATTATGAAATAGCCATGATAACCTTATCAAGCTGCAGGTGTCGTCCAAACTACCACACAAAAACCTATAGCACTGTAAAGCACTGTAGAGTAAGGTAAAACACTGTATATAGGTGTAGAGAACTGAATAACACTCCGGAAAACTGCAGAGCACTGTAATACACTATACAGTATAGCGTAACACTGTAAAACACGGTGCACCACTGTAACACACTATACAGTATAGTATAACACTGTAAAATACTGTGCGGCACTAACACACTATACAGTATAGCGTAACCCTGTAAAACACTGTGCACCGCTGGAATACACTACACAGTACTGTAAAACACTTTTAGCACTATGACACTGCAAATCATTCTAGAATACTGCGAAACACTGCACGACACCGCGTAACGCTCTATGACTCGGTAAAGCATTATACAAACACTATAAACACTGTTCACACGTATTCAACTCCCATCATTGCTGTGTCTAACATAGCCTACACAGGTGCACGGCTCCACACGACGGTGGCTGCTACTGTGGAGGCAGTGCACGATAGAAAGAAAGACAAAGAATCAAGTCTCTTTCTTCAATACCTTGGGATTACTGTTATATCGAGAATATATATAGTAGTTACGCCCACGACTGATTCGTTTTCTCTCATGCTTCCACCCTCCTCAACACCATTGTTTAGGGTAGGCTAAACTATTCGTACGTATTCATGGTATTAGGAGAAAATTCATCAACGCTCATACAGGACACTTTAGCGCCGAATACCAAATGATTCTACTCTCATTAGGGAAGGGACTGTCATCACTAATTCAGGAAGTACTTCAACGTAATCAACGATGAACTGAGGCGCAATAGGACCCCATCCGATTGTGGTCACATGCGGCGAGTGGAAAAAATCACCTTGGGCGAGGTGACATCACCTGAACACAGTATCATCAATTCCAAGTGAGTCCATCCCTTCTCCTGCTACTGACTGCAGCGCAGCCCTGGAGCTTGAGAGATCCATGCAGAAAGGATCCTCGAACGATCATAACAACAATAATAACAACCATAGAGTTTTAAAAATGGTTGTTGTCCCTTACACACAGTACCACTCCCACACAGTGTATCACACTATCATGAGCACCACACGATGGATGATTATTTTGCCGACGGAGTGGATGATAGGATGCCGGCATCCGGTTGACCAGCCTAGCCCAAACCGTAACGTTGCTTAAAACAAAAGGACGAAACAAACTGTATCTCTAAAGTCCCCTTGACCGTTTTGTGGGATTAGATCGCCTACCTCCTTGACCATACGACCGCTCCTGCCTCGTTAAACGAGACGTCTGGCGCAACAGATACGTCAGAAATGACGTCATGGTTCCGGTGATCATTGGCAAAATAGCCATAAACAATAAACAGGCCCTCTGTCGGCTGTTTGCATAACCAGAAAGCAGGAAAAATGATAATCTACTTACCGATGATATATAAACTTACAACATCGTAACATTACAGAGGGTGAGTTACGTCACAAGTTTACAATTGTGTGAAATTTCGACACAAGTTTGTGAGCCTTTCTATTTACGGCAAATCAAGTCTTCTGTAGTTGCGTATGTTTAATACACACTGAGTATATAACTGTCAAGATTTACAGCAGAGTAAGACAAGATATTTACAATGTCGTAAGTTTACGACACGTTTCCACGATTTTCAGTTTATAATACCGATTTACACAAGTGTAAACTTGACATAATTAATTTTCAATACTTTACAATTTCTACATACAAGCTTACACCAGTGTAAACTTACGACAACACGTAGTTCATAATGGTGTAAGCTTACGACATAGTGAACTCTGACGCAGCTGTATCAACAAGATGTACGTCATCTGTGACGTAATGCCGAATTCTACGACAACACCTTTCGTGTAATGAACTACGTAACAGTCTTCGAACAATTCCTGCTGATACGTCGCGTGCCTGAGAGAGAGAGAGAGAGAGAGAGAGAGAGAGAGAGAGAGAGAGAGAGAGAGAGAGAGAGAGAGAGACTTACCTTCTGAGTACCTGCAACGTGAGTTTGCCCAGATGCAGGGCTAATCTGCAGCTTCAAGCAGAGAGAGAGAGAGAGAGAGAGAGAGAGAGAGAGAGAGAGAGAGAGAGAGAGAACCCGAAAGCCAACTTACCATTATGCTGAGGGCAACCTGATGGTCGATTATGCAGTAGTATGTGGGCCGTTATCTCTGCTCGACCTTAGCGTAGTTCTAGCCAATAATATCCACAAGTAGAGGTGACCTGAAATCGCCAATAATTCGTAGAATTAACCACCTATGAACCAATTAAACCGAGTTTACAACTAATAAATAATAAAGTAAATGAACTTTGAAGCCGTTGGCATGTTAACTTTCTCTACACCTTCGATCGAAGCTTTGGAATTCTTAACCTTTCATATTAGTCTTTCCCAAAATTTTCGCCTCGTCTATTCTTTTTCCGTTTCATTAACCTCTTTATGTTTCATTAAGGCCCGGCTTTGAAGTGGGCTTTTGTCCATAACTGGAGCATACAAAAAGGTCTCAAAACTGTTCTTTTTCTTTGTAATGACAATCAAATAAATTCATCTCACGACAAAGTCTGTTTCACAGTATTTTCCTTACAAGTCCTTTTGTGATACTTTTCACTATTTTTCCTTTGCTAAGACATTCTCACCATAAAGTACTTACTAAGAGAAAAAATCTGTGCGGTAAGCTATCCTGTATAATTTGTCAAGGTGTCAAAATACATCTATAAAGGCATCTCATTATCTTAAATGAGATTCTCAAATATTGTTTTATGATTAAGAACATGGCATTTTCCTATGGTACACAACTACTTCCACGTCTAATTGTTTCTTAAGTTCCAAAAAACATCCCAATTTGTTTAACTTGTTGACAGATGGAAAAAGAACCTATTCAATGAAAGTTGGTTAAAGAAATATTCTAGTTCCCCTTAAAATATTTTCTGACAACTGAATAAACATAGAAAACTCTAGCTACTATGGGAGACTCCTCTATTACTAAACTTCAGTCTGTGGTCATGGAGATCAGATGTCTCCCGATTCTTGCACACAGCTGACTTTCCATTCACCAGTTACAGCCAGGAAAGACAATTGTGTCTACTTGGTTAATAACAAACAACATCTTTCTAAATAATACAATATCCTGTTATCTTACCAGCACTCTGGCCAATCCGTACAACCTTTGCCTACATCTAAATCATATCAAAAAACGACTTGCACTGACGTTCAGTCCACAGAGCAGGTGACGCTCGAGTAATTATGGCCATCTACTATATAACAACAGATGACAATGGTGCATGAAGCCTCGAAGCTTTAAACTACTTTTTTAGCATGTGATAAAAATGTATTTTTCTTAAATGTATTTGACTGACTAACACGAGAATGAACTTATCTACGTAAACTGTGTACAGATGAGGTAATCAGAGCAGAATCGAACCCATCTGAACGGATCAGAACATAAACTCATCCGGAATGGTCCAACCCGAAGCTACCTGAACGTCTCTGAACCAAGGCGATCTGAAGTGAACGTCACGCAAGTTATCTCGACTACAGAGAAGCGAACTTGCCACATCGAAGACTTACAGCCACACACGTACGCCTGCTTGTGGCAACAACCCCAGCGTGAGACGAACTGAAGACCGAGGAATTTGAATATCGTACTGTATGACGATACCCTTGAAATGAAACTATTACATAATTCGTACACGAATTCGGATGTAACAATGACAGCGAGAGGTTTACTTGGACGCATGATTACATTACCGACTTCTTCATGGACTAAATTATACACTGAATTCCACTGAATTCGAATCGTAGCACAAATTGCGACCCAAACCTCAAAAGGAAAACATTTACGAATTATTTTTTTTTTTTTTTGTGGTTCCTTAGCCGTTAACACTTGGGTCAAAGGTCATAATCCTCGAATCACAGGACTTTGCCCCTCCTGATGGTCGTGGATGAAGAAGTGATCTTTGTCCCCATAACTACCCTCACACCCTGCAACAGTGTGTACTTACTTAACCTTCATAAAGTCAGTGAGCTCCGAGATCATTCCTCCCAAACACTGCAAGATATGTGGCAGCATTGCATTCATAACAATACATTGCATTCATAACAATGTTCTTCGCCAGATGGTTGAAAAAAAAAAATAACAATTTTACCTACTGTAAATTGTTCGATTATTGTATATATTTGGGGATACAATCCAATCACTGTTGCTCATCCTTTGTAAATAGAAAGTCCGCTTTCTAAGTCATTCACTGAATTCATTAACTGCTCGTCGTTCTTGGGGGCAAAAATCGGACACCCGTCCTAAGACGAAGACACAGTTGACGACTTGTGAGGACGGGACGAACTAACCGACCTGTGACACCCCCCCTCCCCTCGCGAGTGAGGCTGTCGAGATAATGTAAGCAAGAACCATTATGGCGTGCGTTCTGCAGCATAATTTATGGACCACGGTTGTCGGGCGACATCGGGACGCACATCAGAGCTTAAAAAGATGTTATCCCAAACTCTCGGTCATCATTCACCGACGGGGATGTAAACAGGAGTTGTTGTTAACTTTGGGGATGGGAGCGAGCGGGTTCCAGGCGGGAGGACGCAAGATGAGCGGGCGCGTTCCAGGCGGGGGATGCAAGGCCAGCGGGCGGGTTCCAGGCGGGAGGACGCAAGGCCAGTGGGCGGGTTCCAGGGGGGACGACGACGTCAGGGCAGTGGGCTCCGTGAGAACAGCCCCTGTTGTGTACGTACAGTCGAATGGAACACCTGGTCTTCCTACTCTTGTCTTCACCAGCTGGATGCGCCAGCAGATTCCACATCCTCTTCCCACGCTAGATCACCCTCGAGGAACGTCTCCGAGCTCTGGCCAGCCAACCATTCGGGCTAGCCTTGATGTTGGCCCTCCTGACGCGATCGCTCTAGTACTTTGCGACGGGAGGACCCCAGCCGATGATGATTTAATTATGCTTCCTCCGGCCATTACATTTCCATAAGGGGCCGAGACAAATATGCGAGACTAATCTCTTTGTACCCTTTGGTGGAGGAGCAAGTCTCGTCCCCTATAAAGATCGGATCTACAGTGTCGTTCGTTCTTCAAACTGTGTTATCCTCCGCTGGACACGGATAGCATACATATATACACACAGTATCATACTGTATACAGTACTGATACGTGAATGGAAAGGAACCCTGAGAGCCTCAGTGTTGTCAGTGTAGCGTCAGCTGACGGTATGGGGAGAGAGGAGACCAGCGAGGGAGAGAACCCATGTCGAGCAAGATTCATAACCAGAGGAAGCTTGTCCCTCTCCCGTCCCCTACACAGGACCAAGGCTCAGCTAACATGCATGTCAACATACATGAGAATTTCATGGGAAGGGACTGGAGGTGTGTGTGTGTGTGTGTGTGTGTGTGTGTGTGTGTGTGTGTGTGAGGGGCGGGGGAGAGGGACGCCAATGGGCATGGAACACATCATTCTAATATGTTATGCCCGTCATCCAGCTCCAGCCGCCCACTCCTCACGTGGGAAAAGCCTCTCCTCTGGTCTCTTGACCCCGCCAACAACACGCTGGTTCTGCTTAGACCAGGATACGACGGTGTCATATCCTCAGGCAGGTGCTCTCGAGGACAGATGAGGAGATACCTACACGATGGAAGGCGGTGGGAACTTTTGAGACAGAAAGTGGACAGTCTCAGAACAAAATGCGAGCGAACGGGGAAGGATTGAAAGCCACGAGGGTACATGAAAATGGTAGTTGTGATGAGAAACAGTGAGGAAAACAATGCATAAGAAAAAAGTCATGCAATCAAGAGGAGTTTGTGGTGGTATGAACACTATGGTGAGTAGGAAGATCTTGAGGGGAGAGTTCGCAAGAATCCTGCCTCATGGTAAACATATTTTCATTTCCATGCATGGTGGTGAAAGCGTAGTTTTCATGAGTACAGACAGATCCAGAAATGCGAGTACCAGAGACGCGTAACCTGCGGTGTACGCAATGCTGAAATGTACAGACTAAAAGGAATGATAATGAGAAAAATATATGTCGTAAAGAAATCATTGGAGAGGATATATATATATATATATATATATATATATATATATATATATATATATATATATATATATATATATATATATGAGAGTCCGACAAGCTATTCAACCACGATGTACAAATGGTATATGATGGGCTTAAGGTGATCGATCACAGCTCGGTTTTAGTCGCGAGGGAAGGGCCTGACCGTGGTAGATATGAATGGCTGTGGTGAATGCACCGCTGAGGGGCAGCAGTATGCCCGGTGATGGTGATGGCGGTAGTGATGAAGAAGCCATGGGAAAGGGGATCATGCGTGATGGACGCATTCCGTTGGTGAATGCCAGGCAATGAATGAGGACGACGTGGAAGACTCGACGATGCAACTCGGTCATGAATGTGAATAATCATCATCCTCACGGAACGTTCTACGGTCGTGCTGAACGTTCCCGTCACGTTCCACACCACCAGCTTGCGAGGGGAGGGAGCAGAGGAGGAGGAGGAGAAGAAGGAGGAGGAGGAATAGGCTGTCATTTTGGAGGGGGAGAGGGCTGTGTATCCCCCCCCTTACCTACCCCTTACCCACGCAGAACAAGTGTGACGACGCCCCACATTACGACTGCCTCGCAGAGTATGTCCCGGATCTCCTCGCCCCATCCCTAAACCCGCCCTACCCGCGGCCGATCTCCGCCGGCGGCGTTGCGAATCGTCGCGTGGTGGCCTGGCCTGCAGGGGGATCAGAGGCCGACATGAATAGCCTTTTAGCTTTGCTGTCTTCGGCGTACGGTCTATACCGCTCCCGGGGGAGGAGGACGAGGGCAGATAAATTATCCCTATCTTAATTCACATCTTGTTCTCAGCCTTTTCGTTAAACAAAAACGCGGGGACCAAACCTTATATATCTTTTCTTTACGACAGTAACGCAACACCAAAACAAATTACGCAAATTGGCGAGGACAGGGGAGGCGGAAGGGGGGTGGGGGGAAGTGTGTGTCCCTTATTCATACAATCGTACTCGCTCCGGACCCATATGCTTGCTGGATCGTGTTTGCGTTAACTATGACAGAAATCAGCTGATGTTATCGACCTGGGGATGATGGCCATGGGTATATGGCATTCTGCCGCCAAAGTTAATCTTATCCACATATACTCTGGGGACGTAAAACAAATCACACAATATCATACAGACAGCTGGTGGCTGTGTAAGCACAGACGGCCGGCCAGGGAGATCTGGGTTTCACTGTAAGTCGGTCACCGGCAGGAGTCCGAGAGCGAACAGTGTACGAAACGGTGCCGGATGTTCTAGTTACGATGCCGGTCACCTTAGGGCATCATGTGGTGCCGGTTGTTCTAGATACGTTGTCCGTTGTTCGAGATGCGGTGCCGGCTGTTCTAGAAACGGTGCCATTGTTCTAGAAACGGTGCCGGTTGTTCTAGAAACGGTGTCGGTTGTTCTTTATACGATGCCAGTTGTTCTCGGTTCAGAACCAGAAGCTCTACGTAAGGAGTCAGCTGTTCTCGGCACAGTTCCAGCTGTTCTGGGTACGTGACCGGTCGTCTTTACACCCTGCTGGCCAAACATTTTTTCTGGCAATGTATATCCTTTTCCAAAAGACACACGA